>NW_012267444.1:630739-641292 GCF_000151885.1 Dipodomys ordii
TTCTCCTATTCCATCCTGTAATGTTTTCAGAGTGTCTGCTTTGAGTTCAAGGTCTTTGATCCATTTGGAGTTGATTCTTGCACCAAGTATATTTTAAGTCTCTGATACAGTTCTCTACTTTATGACATTTTATTGTGCAATCTATTTTAATTATCACCAAGTGTGTAAGATATTTTACAAATATGAAACATTTTATGTTTAAAAGAACTGATAATAATAATAACAACAACAATCAGCTTTGTGTACATCATGTCTCTACTTCTCTAAAATAACCGCTGCCCTAATTTGGAATTTGCCATTACTATAAATTTCTATGCATGCTTATGTTATGTTCCTTAAGACATGTTTAAATCCTAACCCCAGTATCTAACGAATGGGGTTTTTATCTGGAAATAGAGTTGTTGCAAATGATTATGTTGAGAAGTGACCATTAGGATGAGCCTTAATCCAACATGATTGTGTCCTTATGAAAAAGGAAAGTTTGGACACAGGAAGTATGCCATGAGAAGATTAAAGAATAGATCCAAGTGATGTTCCTACAAGCCAAGGACTCCAGAGATTACCAGCAAACTACCCAAAGCAAGACAGCAGCAAGGAACAGATAATGCCTTATTGTCACTGAAAGAAAATCCTGCTAACACTTTGGACTCTCTCTCTCTCTCTCTCTCTATATATATATATATGTTATTTAAACCACTTCTTTGTGGCACTTTTTCACAGCAAGTTAATCCTGTATGTGTTCCTAAACATATCACATATTTTTACATATTTAAAAGCCTCATATGAATTGTACAATGCTTCAAGCAGTTTTTTATAACATGAACTTTTAAAAATTGTACTACATTGGTACATGTAGCTTTAATGTCTTCACTTTGGTTGTTGTACAGTATCACATTTTATGAACAGAGTAGTTCACACAATTTAATAGTCTATTTTCCTAACAGTAGATCTTATAAAAGGTAAAGCTATGTAGATTATTATCAATATCTCCTTGCACATATTTGAAATGAACTATCTAGATTTCATAACTAGGAACTGAGGCTCTATTACAGGGGTTCACTACCACCAGTTGTATTTGACAGTTATTTTGCAACTTCACCAACCAACCATTATCTGACTTATTTATATATCTTAAACTTTAGGCTCTGAGACAAGAGTCTCACTATGTAGTCCAGACTAGCCTCCAACTTGTGACCCTCCTCTTTCTGCATCCCAAGTTCTGGGATTACAGGCCTATACTATTGAGGCTGGCTTGTTTACTTTTTTGTTCTTTCCAATTTGATCAGTGTGCCTAGAGAAGCTATTTACATTTGTGAAGATGTCTAGGAACCACTAGATAGAAGGTATTAATTGAATAGTAATAATAGAAGGTAAAGCATGAGAAGTGTGATAGAGAAGGTACAGCAAAACAAGTCGCACCTAAAGTGGAAATTGAGGTATAAATAGCCATTAGTGAAGTGAACTGGAGAGGGTGGTAGGATAGGGAGCAGGTTGATTGAAGGTGTAGGAGTGAACAGGGGTATGTAGAGTGCCTCCACTAATTCTAAGATATTCTGATTCACGTGGACGGTCCTGCTGTGGGAAGGAGCAGGAGTGAACAAAACAACCTTCTGAGATCAATAATGACTTGCCTTGCCTCCAACTCTCAGCTGTATGTCTTAAAGGTTAATTGAAGAAATACTCTTTTCTCACTGTGGATTTTGATCTGAGTTCGAAAATTGTGTACAGGGAGTTGACTTAAATCTTCACATATATTGTTTTGCATGCTAGAACAGTTTTTATATTTTTAATATTTTATGCCTTTAATACTGAACAGAATAAAATAAACTTAGTCCCCAACATTCTCTATTGTCTTGAACTTGTGCTCTCAACTCCCTCAGATCTCCTTGAGCCCTGAACTCATTGAAGTTTGAGATCACAGGCTAAGACTATACTGATGTGTATAAAGAGTGAACAATAATCAGCCCTAGGATATATTGAATAATTGGAAGTTAATAATAGTTAATAATATAGTTGGAGTCACTCTTACCGCTATTGGTTTAGTGGTGAATTACAGGAAAGAAAACTCAACAGGAAGGAATCATAACCTCCCTTGCTCATGGAACTAGACCTCATGTCTTCCCTGGCAAATAGAGAGGCTTGGAAGGCTAAGAGCCTCATTGTTTATCTGACTTTGCATGTGGAGGCTTCTCAAGACTGAAAGAAACAATTTGGGAATATTGTGTATGTGGGTGGAGGTGAGGATGACCTGGGAACAGGAAGGAATGCACGGTTCCTAGAGAAAATAGAGATTTCTACTAAGACTTAGAAAGCAGGCCTTTGCAGGGATGGGAGAGGAGCTTGATACTATGAAGGTAGTGAACCCTGGCTAATGTTAGGGGAAACACTAAGGGAATATCTTCCTTTCCAGGGCTTCGGGTAGCCTAACATACTGAGCCTCTCTTCTCTTCTAGATTTGCAACTGCTTTCTGAAATGTGCTAACTCTTCTGTTAAGTTGCAATGTGTCTGAAATACAGATGGGTATACTGAATTTGGGGATATTGGGCAGTCAGAAAACAGGGAAGAGTAGCTGTCCTGGCTCATCTTGGAAAATGTACCAAGCCATTCACTGAGGCAGACTTGTGGTATCAGTGGTGATTCAGGAGAGCTATCTCTGTAGGATCATGTAATATCTAGAACAGGATACTTGAGGACTGTATCTGAAAGGACAATAAACTCAAATGCTGTGGGATAGTCTCACATTGGTTCTCAGGTTTGGATACAAATGAAAGGAACTTAAAAATCCCAGTGCCACATACTTCAGCCTCAATCAATTTAAAAATCAGAATAAAATCTCTGGCGATAGGATCAAACATCAGCATCTTTATCAAACATCTCAGGTAATAGCCATGTTCATCCAAGCAACCACTGTGTTAGACCATACAACCATCTAAGAGGAATCAGAGGATCCCATGTCATGTCACTTATACTTAGTCTCATCCACAAAATAAAATATAAAACAAATGGATCATTTCATCACCTCTATACCATTGTGAAAATGGATTTATTAGCAAAAACAATGCCAATAACAGAAATCAGTGGCCTTGGAGAGTAAAGAGAGAAATGCAGTTAGGAAAAGAACACTTGGATTTTTCCCCCTCTTTGCTTCTGACAGCTTTGCAAAATATTGCAGACTTTGCCTACACAGAGTTGCATTTCCACTGCATTTTGTCTCTTGTATCAACTGTAATGTCTAGCATCAAATACCCTCCTTCAACCTCCTCTCCCCCTCCCTCCGCAAAACCTGGTTCAACAATTCCAAAAAAGTGATGTTTTCCATCTCAGAAATTTATTCTTCCTTGAACTTACAACATGTTTCAACTCTGAGGGCATTTAGCAGGGATTGCTTAGAAAAATCCCTGCAGGGAGCCTATCATAATGATGCAGTTTTAAAGAACACCCCAGCCCACTTGCAGGGAATCACTAACCACCCTCCTGTGTTTCCTTTTCTTTCCTGGACCCCACACTTTCTGCAAATCCTTTGGTTTGGTTTCCAAGGCAGAATTTATGCTATGTTGCTGACTAAAGAACAATCCAATTTTGTACAACAATCTTACTGGGTTTCAATTTCTCACCAGGAGGAGCAAGTTATATTTTCTCATTGCTTTCCCCAATCCATTCCATGCACAGTTTTTTTCCTCTCCTCCCATCAGGTGGGATGGATGAGGGAGGCAGGTAGACACATCTTTTCCTTGTACAAAGCAGGTTTGTAGGAGACACAGTGTCCTTTCGTTGTCTAAATAGGGCGGAAACTCCAGCAGCATTTCTGTGAGTGTCTGTGCATACATGTGTTTGTTGTACATGTGTGCCCACACCTTAGTCATTTGGCCTGTGAGAATAAGGAAGGGCATGGAATTTCTTCTTAGCAATTAATGGCTACATAGTAATCAAGCTTAGGGTCTAGAAGCTGCTTGCATGAGTTTCCTGACACATTGTTCTGCCATCACAACCTTTGATCGTTCTGCTCAGCTAATCGTTTAACCTGGTAAGCAGCTGTTTCATGTGGATAGGTCTGGGATTTAGAGGATGAATGCTCCAGAAGTTTGCCTGCGAAGACTCATTTTTAAACCAGAGGATGCCAATTACCGTTTATTAGAGGCTCATTCCTCCTTCTATAGGTACCTGCAAGGCTCAGTCCAGTGGGCTTTCTTAAAAACAAAAACAAAAAGCAACCCCTCCAAAAAAATCCCGCCCCCAAACTAGATAAACAGACTTGGTATTCTTCTCTCATCGTTTTTCAAACGATTTATTCAAAGTTTGTTTCTCATCAAAATTCAGGCATCACCTCTCACATCTTGCCACATACTCGGGGCGAGTTTGCTTTCCAATTAAATGCCGCTGGTCGGCTCTCCCCTCTGCAGGGCAACTCTTCTTTCCCTCTTTCCACACCAGCTCTAAAGAAGACTCCACAGGTGTTGTCCTATTTAACATATTTTTCTATCAGGGCGGAATGAAGACGGTGCCTCTGCTACGTGTGATATGAGTCCATGGGCTAAATCGATAATGAGCCTGTTGAGACAAATAGGCCAGCAATTGTTCTAGGCAGGCCAAAGGAGGCAAGCAAAATGCCAATTGCAAGCACAGTGGTGAACCGAGCTGCTGAGAGCAGACAGTACCGGATTAATGAAATCGTCCATGCTCAGCTTGCACCCCGAACGAAAGCAGCTTTTGGGAAAGGCATATGGCAAAAGTACAAGCCAAAGTTAATCGCAAAGTCGGGCGCCCAATAAAGGCAGCAGCTGTTTGAAAAGGAAAGCGCATCGGTGTCTGCCCACTGACTTCTCTCCTGCTCTGCCAAGCTAGCTGGGGGATGCACAGAGCCAGAGCCGGATTAGCAAGGCAGTGCTGCAGCTGCCAGGGTCCCTGCGTGCCCGGAGCCCACGTGGGCCTGGAGCCCTGTGGCCGCTGATGGGCTGGCCCACAGCAGCCAGCTGTGGGTCTGATGATCCACAGCAGTAAGGGCAACTCTGGAACCCGTCCCCCTCTCATTTTCCTTCCACTCATGAACCAGCCACCTCCAGGCTCTATTGTTTCCTGCAACCACCAGTAATCAGTAATAGTCTGCACTCCAGAGCGCGACCTCATTTCAAAGAGCAGCAGAATGTCAGCTTCGTGCTTACTTCCCCAGCCCCCTCCCCCATCCGCCTCCTCTAATGAAGGCCTCCCTTTTTGCCACTTGATTTGGGGGCTGTCATAGTTTCTGTGAAGAGCTCAGGCTTTGTAACCTTCCCTCTCTCCTCCCACACAGATCTGAGAGGCGAAAGGGTTAGGGGCCACAATAGACTTGCTGGCTTGCAGGGAATGTACTCTCACCGTGGTTTTAGACTAGGACCTTGGTGCTGTGCCATGAAAACAGATTCCCCAGACACCTAAATTTGAGAAGCACTTGGTTTTCATACAGCTTGTTTTCTTTCTGTAATTGTAACTGGCCTAGTATTTTTAACATCCGATGTACTTTGTGGGTGAAGATCACAGGAAGAGTGAAAAATTGTGTGTGTGTGTGTGTGTGTGTGTGTGTGTGTATCTGTGTCTTTGGGAAAGGGTATTTGATATGGGGTGAATTTTATTCCCCAAAATTCATATTAGTGAGGTTCTCACTCCAAGTACTTCAGAATACGATCTTTGGAAATAGAGATAATGGGCACATAATGCATTAAGATAAAGCTATGCTGGATGTTGACTCAGTCTTTTAAAGAATTATACTATTTGAGCTCTCCAAAGAGTCTGTTCTACTATGAGGAAGTGGGAACTTTGAAGAGGTGGATGTGAGGCCAAGAGGAGAGGTAGATGAATGAAAGGGGAAAGGGACCAGAATGCAGTCAAGAATTCATGGTAAATGCCACAAAATTAAAAAGAAAAGGAGTGGGCAGAAGGGGGGAGGGAGTGGAAATGTTGAAGGGATGACACAGATCAGTGCATTGTATACATATAATGCTTTGTTAAAAGGCAAAAAAATCAATATTAAAAATATTAAACAGCAAAAAGGCTATGCTGGAGTAAGAGGAATCACAGAATCGTCTGGTTCAAGAGAACATTGTTTTGAGGAATAAATAATTTTTGATGGGTTTATCAGAGCAGCAGTTAAGATGAACTTAGTCTAAGAACATAGTCACAGAAATATAAGATTTTTCAGAACTTTAAGTTTCAATTTAAGGTTCGCTACATCTTTTTGCGTGAGTTAACTCTGAGTAAATTGATGGTATTTCACATCTAAAAGAAAATGCTTGGGCCAACCATGTATTTTTGAAAGCAAATGGTCACACTGCGCTCTTTCATTCCCAAATGCTTGAATTATAAAACTCGTTTCATTGCTTAAGCTGATGATAATCCTTCTGCCTTGCCTGAATAACCACTGCAGTCTTTAATTACATAGGCTGGCAAAAGTGTCCCAGGAGTGGCCCTAGCTTGCCTGTATTGTAGTTCTGGTTCCCAATGGCTTGAATTAAAATGGAGTGTTCTGTGGTTGCACATCAGTGGCTGATGTAGCTATTTTTGCTGAGAGAATTTCTAAGGTTGAATAGTGATTACCAAAATTTGAAGATTCTATGGGCTAGTAAATATTAAAAAATAGTTTGGAAATTGTAAATATATCCTGTTGTCAAGTAGCCATATTAAAACAACATTAATTTATAAAACAAGCCAAGAATCACCATTCATCATGTGAAAGTGGCATCATGTAAGGTGTGTGTGTGTGTGTGTGTGTGTGTGTGCGCGCGCGCGTGTGCTATTACTGTGGCTTGAACTTAGGGCCTGCCTGATACTTGACTTTTAGACTCAAGATTGGCACTTTTACTACTTGAGCCACACTTCCATTTCTGGCTTTTTGCCTGGTAATAGGGGTAAGAACTTTACCACACTCTTACATATTTTGAGTGCTATGTGCCAGTGCTATGTGTTTTTGTGTTTTATACATAAGGTCAACGAATCCCCACAAAAGACTACAAGATTGAGACTGTGCTTTATAGGTGAAGGGCTGGGCATCTGTTGGTTAGTTGTAAGGCTAGACATTGAATGTGGATGTCAGGACTCTTGATGGAGATATGTCATGTGATCTTGAATATCCCATGATCTTAAATCTAAGGAGATGCTGTTTTCTAAGAAAGAAACCTCAGAATGAAGTGGGTAGATTCATTGTGCTTTAATGATTCTGATAGTTGTCATTGTGTTGTATTCTGTAAGGTATTGTGGTAAGAGGATACATTTCTGAGTATCCCCAAATCATTCAGTTCATTAAATACTCTCATTTTTCATTTGTATAAAAGAGAGAGACAAAGAAAGGAAGAAAGAGAAAGAAAGAAAGACACCTCAGCCAACTGAACTCACTGAGTTTGAGAATGAGTGTATATAGATTGTTTTTTATCTTCTCTCCCTCCATGCTGTAGATCTGTGATAATACCATCCCAAGCATGCTGAACTAGGTAGCCCTAGATAGGGGCAGCTATAGGTTTGCACACTAGCCAGGGATCCAGCCTAGAAAAGTGCTGTGTTCCTTATGGGGGAAAATTCCTCAGGTAGCTAAGGGAAACATATTTTTTTCTGTCTTCTATGTTTTGTTGGAGAGTTAGAGCAGCTTTCCAAAAGTGAACACAACTCAATCATTTCAGCTGACATTTTGAAAATACTGCAAAGTAGCAGAATGTTAATGCATTAAATACCATAAAAGGTTTAAAACAACCAATCCTCAACTAAAATACATTAAACTTAACCTCAAAACCTGGGCTGTGTGTGCATGTGTGTATTGACAGGTGCATATGGGCCTAAGCAGGCATATATGTGCACTTGTAACTGTGATTTGGATTTGACAGCAGGGATATGGAAACATATATAAACCACTCACATGGGTGTAGCAGTAAGAGCATGAATGACTTCATACCTGGACATTACCATGTAGATGTAGCCTTTGCAATGGCAAACCTGTGCAATGCACCATGACTTGATGAAAGGAGTATATGCTTTGGAAACAGGCACACAGGACTTCAAATCCCAGGTCTTATTCTTTGTCATTACTGGAACTTGGAAAAGTCAATGTCTTAGTTTATTTAGACTCTTGTGACAAAATGCCATGAACAAAGAGGAGTTATGACCAATAGATGTTTACTTCTTATGGATCTTGAGGCTGGGAAATCCATGTTGAGGGCACTGTCATATTGAGTGTATGCTGAGAGCCCTTTCCTCATAGATGGAGCTTTCTCATTTTATCACATTGTGGGAAGAGCAGATCAGCTCCCAGGGCTTCTTTTGTAAGGGGATTGGTATCATGCACAAGGGCCCTGCCTAATCAACTCTCAAAGTTCCTTCCTCTGATATTGTCCCATTGAGGATTAAGTTTCAACATAAGTTTGGGAGGAAACACACATTCAGATCAGCACTGTTGCTCACGTATTCATTCTGAGCCTGCTTCATTTATAAAATAGAAACAATAAAACCCATCTACGAGTTTTCAAAATGAGGATTAGACTAATTCATGTCCAACTAACTGTTAGCATTATTATTGACAAATAGAATTTTGTTTTTTTGCTTTCCCATTTGAGAATTTTATTTTTTAATAAACAGTTATAAGCATTGTATTACCAATCATTTTTCTAAGAGATTTATAAATGTAGTAATAGTAAAACTTTTACAGTGGGAAAGATGAGACACAGGCAGGTCATATAACTTGCTCAAGGTCACAGACTAGGAAATGGCAGGCAGTCTGGTGCCAGAGGTAGTTTTCTAAGTTACACTGTAACATCCTGATAGCTGAAGCTGAGATACTTTCAATTTAAGTATTTATCAGGCATCCAGATTTGAAAGAGAAGTTTTCTCAGAATGCCAGACACAAAGGAAATAGATATGGGCAAATTGTAGGTGTACTCAACTAGCTATGAATGTGTGCAGTTAAGGGCAAAGAGATTGTATAGTGTGGATTTTTTCTGAGAACCACCAATTTCTTTCTACTACAGCTTATCAATAGTGTGTGGGTATTGGCTTTCCAATGGCTTCTATTCCTGTCTTGTTTCCCCATTTCCTTTATTGTGTCTGCCTGACAGTCTAATTTTCCACCATGTCCAAAAGCTTTGCCTCAATTCTCACCATGGGCTCTTAACATCTCTTACTGCCTTTGTAAAGATCTTAGGTATGGTCTTCCACCCCATCTATTTTTTTTTTTTTTGGTCATGGGGCTTGAACTCTGAGTTTGGGCACTGTCCCTGCGCTCTTCAGCTCAAGGGGAGTGCTCTACTGCTTGAGCCATAGTGCCACTTCCGGTTTTCTAGTGGTTTATTGGAGATAAGAGGCTCATGGATTTTCCTTCCCTGGCTGGCTTTGAACCATGATCCTCAGATCTCAGCCTCCTGAGTAGCTAGGATTACAGGCGTGAGCCACCGGTGCCCGGCTTCCACCCCATCCTTGAGTCAAGACATTTTCTAGTCCTTACCTTTTTCTCTAATTCTACCACGTAGAACTAGTTCTCTTGCTCTTAATTCAATACTTGGTCTGTCCTGTATGAAGCAAGCAGTCCCATTCAGCTCTCTCCTCTCCACTTTTCTTGGTGACACTCATCTTGAAAGAGAGTTTGCAGGTGCCATCTTACCTTTCTCTTGTGCGATCTACTCAGTTCCTGAAGTCTATTTGGCTTCCTTCCATAACACTTGACTGAATGGCTCTCATGGTGGTCATCAGCATTCTGTTAATTGTTGAATAAAATAGCTTCTTCACAGTGGTCACACTTGACCTCTCAGCAAGACCTGCATGGTCTGGCCCAAGGCCAAGTCTCTTGTCTCACTTCCTACTCCATCCCTTTACTTACTGGCCTGGCTGCAGAGGCTTGTAGACTGGTCCATAAGCAGCAGTGATGCTCTGTCATTTTTGCATGTGATGCCTCTACCCCTGGAACACTATTCTACTAGATAGTCACATACTTCTGTTCTCTTACTCCAGAGCTCTGCATAAGCACTTCTTAAAGAAACCCTGTCTAAGCAATGCTATGTAAAATAGCATCTGCTTTAGATGTGTGCAAAGCATTTGTCACTACCTTCCCACAAAATAAAGTTGTGCTTGGCACAAGTGGATGATCTATAAATATTAGGTTAAATGAACATTCTACTCTCTTCCACTCTGCACTTCTATGACACCATCTTTGCTGGTTCTCTTATTGCTTTTCTAACCATGACTCCCCCCACTTATATTACTACTAACAATAGCAGTTCTGCTCCGTGGCCTATGGCTAGCTTAACCTCTGAGCAGAAATACTCTTCTCCCCAATATTTGTAGGCTTCTCTCCTTAATCTAGATGATCTGCTACATCTGCCCAGTGTTTTTCAGTTTGATCTTTGGTCCATTTTCCTTTCCTACTCCTTGTAAAATGTTTTTATTGTTATTATAAAGGTGATATACAGAGGGGTTGCAGTTATAAAAGTTGGGTAAAGAGTACATTTCTTCACTGCTGGAGGAATATCAATACCAAATTTCAAACTCTACTACAAAGCCATAGTAATCAAAACAGCTTGGTACTGGCATAAGAACAGACCTCAGG
>NW_012267444.1:644222-658802 GCF_000151885.1 Dipodomys ordii
TGCTGGTAGCTTTAGTGTGGCCTTGTTTGTGATAATTTGGGTAAATGCCCAAAAGTGGGATTGCTGGGTTATAGGGGAGCTCTATGTGTAATCTTTTGAGGAACCTCCATACTACATTCCAAAGTGGTTGAACAAGTTTACACTCCCACCAACAATGCAGTAGGGTTTTTTCCTAACATGGAACTTTGACCATTATTTCCTCTTTCAAGAATCTCCTTGGATACTTCCTGCCTCTAGATTAACATCTGCCATTCTAGTATAATCCACAGGCCCTCATGATGGTCTTAAAATACTTCAAAGTGGCTTTAAGAGAACAAAGGGCTTAATGAGAGCTGTAGTGTGACAGCTGCTGCTTTTCTTCTTGGCAATGAGGAGAATGCCCATTTGCTGAAGTTATTCTCATCAGACTCAGCTGGGACAAAAGAACCCAAGCATTTCTCAGTACATTTTGTGTGTGTGTTGTGAGCGTGTGTGTATGTGGTATATAGGGGGGCAGGTTGGTTATTAAACATAAAGAATAAATCCAACACTATGCCAACAGCCAAAATATCCTTTCCTCTAAATATATGGAATTTTTTCTCAAGGAAAATTAATAAATATTTTTCTTTGAAGTGGGCTTACTTCATAGAAAAAATAGTAATGGCATTTATTGTATGCTAAGTTCTGAGGGCCGTCCAGTCACTAAACAATATGAAGTAGATACTATGATTTCATCTATTTTACAAATAAAGAAACGGAAGCACAAAGAGATGAAGTAACTTTCTGGAGGTCTTATAGGTAAAGGTGGATATTAGAATATATTTCAGGTAATATGACCTCAGTATTAGTAAAAAATAAATAAAAATTGGGGAAACCATAGGTCTCATCAATAGAGAGATAAGACTAGAATAGGGAATTTATCTCTCCCTTTTTCTGAGCTGAAGACAATGCCATGAATAAGTGATGAACAAACTTTTGTGGGAAGAATAGTTTCCTTGAACAATAGTTTGGATGACTGAGTAAATATATGAGGGGAGCAAAGATAATAAAGGAAGAAGAAAAAGAGGGAAAGACAGAGAAAAGCAGAAATTTCAGACATGATTGAGGGCCCTTTATGGCTGCCCTCCCCACGAAGCACCAAGAACACAGAAAATTCTATTATTTGGCACAAGGATATAACATAGGCACTTGCATTGTGGCCTTTTATAAATTTCTCACTTCCTTGCCTCTGCTGTCCCTCTAAAAGTATGTAGTAGCCCATCTTTTGGGGAATGTGGTCTGGAAGACTCAAAGAGGAGCCCCAAGACAGGCTATTTTAGGCTTTCTTGTGCATTTTTGTGATGATGGGACTCTAAGGATAATGGTGATGTTTTGAGTGAGCTTGAACACTGGAGATGAACACCTGAGATGAAAGACGGCTCCAGTGTCAATAACATGAAGCTTACTGTTGCCCCAGATTGGTGTCCTTGTACAGGATAAAGCTGATCAGAACTGGAGGCACATGCCTCTGCCACACCGAAAGACTCACCTCTGATCACGGCTGGCTCCCAACTTCCCCTCCCACATGTGTATCAGTCTGTCGGTGAGCTGTTGCTAGGGGCAAACTCCTCACCACCCCTCTGACCTTCCTTATACTTCTGTCACTTCCTTCTCCTCTACAGAATGTATTTCTAATATCATATAAAGCACATTAAATTATAATTTTTTCTGAATAAATTGTGAACTCCTCTAAAAGCATACTTTAAATTGCATTCTTAGAATTCCAAGTGAGAAGCATAGAGCACATGGTAGGTGCTTAATAAATGTTTGATGAATACATAAATGAATGAATACCTGTGAAACATTTAATGGTGGTGCAGCTGCCACTGCTGCTGTCACTGCTCATGCATCTCAGTGGAGGCTTTTTTTTAATTCTTGTTCCCTCTGAGGAGTAAACAGTCTCCTTGTCTCTTAGGAGATTTCTAGGGTGTCATTAGTTACAAGGCACTCCTTATGGCATGAAAATAATCCTTTATCCATTGTCTTTCCTTTCCTTTTTTTTTTGAGCAAAAGAAACTTCTTTTGTTTTAGAATTTTCCATTGATTGAAAGCCCAAACTAGAAAGACTTTAATTCTTGGTAATGATTATGGAAAATTTCACTGAAGGATTACTTTATGTTGGCTAATGGGCTAGATACTTAGGACACATTTTCTCATTTAATCCTTAGGCTAATCTCCATTTTCAAAGGGGCTGGAATTGTTTTACATTTTAAAATGTAGATTCTGAAGCTTAGAAAGGTTGAATAACTTGCCCAAGACCATCTTACTAAATGGAAGTCAAAATTCAAAACTAGATTAGTCTCAATCCAAAGATCTATGCATGAAGGAGCTGTGCTGAATTCTGTGTTTCAGAAGACCCTTCTGACTGCTGGGTGAAAAGGGCTTTGGAGGTGGGCACAGGTCCCACTGGAGAGGCACGGATGAGTATCAACCCACAGTGCCTTCAAGAGATGACTGGGACTTTGGCATACTGAGAAACAGACAGACAAAATATATCAAGGACACATAGCATTTAAGGGACATTGTGCGGTATTAGATAGGGAAAGGGAAAGAATTATTGGGAAAAAATTTGAGAACCTGATTTGTTGTCAGGTTCATGTGGGCATCATAGGGATTGGTGAGATAATAATGCATTCATTTAGGGAAGTGTTGAAGGCCCTGTACTTGTGGGTACCCAGTTAGAATTTTTCATAGACCTTTTAATATATGACCCGAAATTCAGATGGAATGACACTTTTTTTTTTCCTGTCGGTTGTGGGGCCTAAACTCTGAGCCTGGGCACTGTCCCTCAGCTCTTCAGCTCAAGGCTAGCACTCTACCACTTGAGTCACAGCACCACTTCCGGCTTTTTCTGTTTATGTGGTTCTGAGGAATCGAACCCAGGGCCTTATACATGCAAGGTAAGCACTCTACCACTGAACCACCTTCCCAGCCAAACTGGTTCTTTGATATTAGCATTTTTGTGATGTGATCATTTGGTTTATGCATTTATTTATTTAATGGTCACAGGAACTCAAGGGAGCACCCAGCAGTGCATCAGACTCTCTTAGAGAACTCTGGAAAATAATATCCTATTAAATGAACAGTTGAAGTTTTGTTTTTATTGCATTTTATCATTGCCTGAAGTAATGCTGCATCATTATATTTATTGTATTTTACACTGCTGATTGTTAGAAAACAAAAAGCTAATTGTGTCACCTGTATATCTACAGTTCTCAATGTATTTTGGCTGTGAGATGAACTATTTACTTCTAGAATTATCTCCAATTGTCCCTTTGAAAACACAAGTTGCAATATCTACTTTTCTTCCACGCAATCTCCTAATTTAAAAGCATTACTATTATTCCTTTAATTAAACATTTGGCCCTTCAATATAGGCTTGATTTTATTGCTTGGCACAAATGAAAATAGCGTGCCTAAATAAATCTAAGAGACCCAGCTCAGATTATTTCACCAAAAGAAACTACAAAATGTTCTGAGATAAAAGAGAGTCAGGATGGTACCAAGTGATAAGAGGCATTATCTTACTGAACAAAGGAAAGAAGACATACACACCTAAAGGAGCAGCACACCAATCTCCTCCTCTTGAACTGGGTGTCCAATGTAACTTGCTTGATGTTATCAACTATTGAAATGGTCTTCTAGAATGTGAACACTTTCTCTCTCACTTTTTCTTTTATCTTTGGTGTGAAACCCCAAGAAGGTGGTCAAAACCTTGCTGCTATTAGAAAAGCTGAAAACATTACAATTGTCTTCTTATATTCTGGATGCTAAGGTGTGAACACAGGACCCAGTGGCTGGCAAGTAAAAGGTCTGCAGCAAGCTCATGGTGAGGGAGAGAAGCCAGGACTATGTGGACTCCATTCTGATGTAGTAGCGAATGGTGGCAGCAGCAGTGTCTGGTTTACAGAAGCAGTAGGATGCTGAGTTCTCCTCCCCCTTGAGATGGAGGAAAACACTGTAGAGCCAGTAGCCAGCTCTATGGTAGTGCTGGTATCATCTCTGCCCTCTTAGAACTTCTCACTGAGATTGTTACTGAGATGAAGTTTACATTTTCCACCCCCCTTCTTTTTAAAATTGTTTTTGGATAATTATATAAAGATGTTTCTTTGATATAATATATACATATAACACATTCAATACATATAATACACACATAATACATATACATAGGATACATATAGTGTACTTTGATCATATTCACTCCCTCTGTTACTTTTTCTTACCATCCCTCTCCCCTTTTTGAAAACAATTTTATTAGGTTAGATGAATTTCATTTTTCCTTGATTAGAGTTACATATTTTTTTAATTTTAATTTTTATTTTTTGTGAACATACTGTACAGAGGGGTTACAATTACATGGGCAAGATAAGGAGTACATTTCTTATCAAGCATTTCAGCCTCCTCCTTTGTTTACCCTTCACATCCCTTTAGAGTTACATATTTTTAAATAAGGTTTTCAAGAGTATAGACTTTTATTGAGCTTCGAATCCTTATGCAAATGACCTACTCTAAATGCTTTGGACATAACAAAGATTCTTCATAAAATTAACTTACGCAGGATATAAGCCAACCTTTATAGCTTCAAGAGAACAAACTAGGCTGAGTCTACCTCTGATAGTGACTCCCTGAAAAGTCTGGACAGAACAGCAAAATTATCCTTCATGGTCAGTATGCAGGAAGTGACTTGTTCCCCATGAGGTTTTGCCTATTAGGTCCAGGCTATGGACCAGTAATGGCATCAATCCCTCCTCTAAGCATCTCTTCTAAGAGTCTACTCACAGAGCAATACTAACTGCATCCTAGTGACTACTGGGTTTTCTTTTCTTTTCTTTTTTTGTCAGTCATGGGGCTTGAACTCTGAGCTTGGGTGCTGTACCTGAGCTCTTCAGCTCAAGGCGAGGGCTCTACCGCTTGAACCACAGTGCCACTCCCGGTTTTCTAGTGGTTTATTGGAGATAAGAGTCTCACAGACTCTCAAAGCCCAGACTGGCTTTGAACTTCAGTCCTCAGATCTCAGCCTCCTGAGTAGCTAAGATTACAGGCATGAGCCACTGGTGCCCGGCTTGACTACTAGGGTTTCTAGTAAACTATGATAGTGGACCAGATGCAATTTCTCTTTTCAGCAGGTTGCATAGTAGCCTCTTTTCCTATCACAAGTAAAACATACCCTCTAGAATTTGCAACATGTGCTTTATGTCAGTCTTTATTTTCCAGGATCTCATTTTCCTTTCATGGGTAGTAAAAATGTGAATGTACATCTATTTCTTATACATACATATTCAACAGCCTAATTTGTCATGCTACTTACTGGACATGTGTATAACGTGGTAGTTGTAGTCACATTTCACTGCTATTTGGCATGAGTCTACTGATTACATTTTTATTACTTTATGCCCATCAAATCTGAAATTGACTCATTTTAGCACAGACACAAATTGAACTTCTTCCCATTTTCACCCCCATCTTTGAAGCGGGTATGAGCACAAACTTGCTGTGCCATTTCAGGAATGGTCTTTGAATTTTTTTTTTCCTTACACTGTGGGGTTAAAGAGATATGTACTTCCATTTTCTCTTTTTTCATTTACCTGTGTATTATGACTTGCTAAAGAGTATTATACAATATATTTTACCTGACCTCTAACATGAATATTATTTATTTTGGTGAAGAGTGACTACTCATTCTGGAAATCTATGGAAATTCTTCAAACTCCTCTTTCCCCCATCCCCCATAAATCTATTACGTTTGGATTTGCTTTCATCTAGACTGGCTCTTCAGAACATGCATAATAAGTAATCTGGGCACTAGTGGTTCACACTTGTAATTTCATCTACTCAGAAAACTGAAATTAAGAGGATTGTAGTCCAATCTAGGGCGAAAAGCCTACCAGACTATATACCCAAAAGTAATCAGCAAAAATCTAGGCTGGAGATATAAGCCAACAGGGAGAACACCAGGCCAGCAAGTAAAGCTGAGCAAATGTGATGACCTGAATTCAAACCATGGTACCAGAAGAAAGAAAGTACAGAAAGTGTAATAATTAAGAGTATGGCTTCTGATATCAAATTGCTAGGGATCCAATCTCAGCTTTTCCATTGAATACTCTTGACTGTTAATGTAAATGATTATTGATTTCTTCATCTGTAATAAGAACATACATTTTTACATATAGGGACTTAGAATAGAGCATGGCTCTTAGTAAGACTTCAATTAATGTTAAGTACCATTTCTTAATGTCTTCTTACTTGCTTCATTTGTAACAATTTCTTAGGATTTCTAGAACTCTAATAATTAAAATTCATAAACAACAGAAACACAAAACATTGAAGCATTAAGCTTTCAATTTCCTAACATACATAATTTAGAAAATGTCAAGTTATAATTAAATTTTAAATCCTTGCAAATTTGTCTATTATTATTAATTACCTTCTATACTACTTACATATTATTTCCTTAACAGATTTTGTTTCCTGTAGATCACACCATATTACTAAAAAATGAAGTTGAAAATTATTCATATTTTGGGTTTTGAAGGGGTATTAAGTGATATACTTAAGCAATAGATAATTTCAGTTTTTAACCTCACAATTTTTTTAGGTCTCACAGTATTCATACATTTCTAGCCCACTGAAACTTTGATTTTGAGCAAAGTTTTGCTATGCAAACCAGGCTGGTTTGAACTCAAGACCCTTCAGTCTCTACCTCCTGATTACTGGGCATGATTAGAGGTGTGTGCCACAACATTCACAATAGGAGGAGGGGTAGAAGGATTAACTAGAAGGAAGGAACTTTGTTCTTTCAGATAGTAAGAGTATTTACAAGACATATACAAGTAAAACATTTAGTCTACATGAAGCAGTATATAGAAATACACAAAGACTACTGTTGAACATAATTCTCACCAGAAAAATTCCTGTCCCAAGGAATAAATGCATTCACATAACTGAATCTCACAGATAGTAGCAATTTAACCTTAAGTGCTTATTATTCTTTTCATTCCTGTCTCAAGTCATATATCTCACTCTTTCAAAGAAGTTTTCTCTAGCCATGCTAGCTAAAAACACACCCACTCTATCATTTTCTCTCCTTATAATGTGTTAGTTTCTTCATATTTTATATGATAAATTATATTTATGTTATAAATTATGTAATAGTATGTTATATTGTTATTTTATTCCACTGAGGATTGCAGTTCAAAGACAATCTGGGCAGAAAAAGTCAGAAGACTCCATCTCCAAAACTAAGCAGCAAAATGCTGAGCTGCACAGGGAGAATATCAGCCCAGCAAGTATAGTCGAGCATAAGTGAGGTCCTGAGTTCAAACCCTGGTACGAGAAAAAAGAGAACAATGATGTATACTATATTATATGCATTCGCATATATAACATATTATAACAATATATCATAAATTATTCATTTAGCTTCATTTTTCATTTTCTCTCATAATAAAATGTAAGTTCCATGAAGACATAGGATATTTTGCTTAATATTATATCCCAGTGTTAGAATCATTCCTACCACATAACTTTCTCTGAATAATGACTACACACAGGCCTTGCTAAGGAAGTTGGTTTTTATTTTAGGAGTACAACAAAAGCCCACGATAAGTTAGTGAATCACAACATGATCATATATACACATTAGGAAGGCATTGAACAATTTTTTATGTACTATATCCACCAGCAGCTGATAAGTTAAAATTGCATTTGAACTTGAATGAATGTCTTTGGGGACAATGAAACTCCCAGGATTTGGAGCAGTGGAATTAGAGAAGAAAAAAAGAAGAGGAAGATGAAAAGCAAAGATTAAAAAAAAGGATATTCAGGAAATTTAAGTCCAAACAACCAAACTGATATAGCTCAATGAAGGAAAGACTTGGCCAGTGGACTCTAGTGGGTTAAAAGATTTCCCTGACACAAACTTGTGACTATGGCATACTCTATATTTTGAGATCAGTTTGGACCTTTTTGTATTTTGTTCAGAGCAACTACATCATCCTTCTCATCTACAGATGTTGTACTATTTTGAAAAGATACATGGACTTAGTGATCCAGGAAGTTCCTTGTATCTCAGGAACTCCATCTAGCACTAGAAATTCATATATAAGCACCAAGAAAACGAATCAGAAGATTGAGCTTGGGGTGCTGATGACCTGAAGTGACTTTCTTTGTATTTCAGCACAATGATGGTAGCTGTTAACAGTATCAAAACACAACAGGCCTGTTAGAATGCTGGATTCAGTCCTACAGTCTTAGATGGGGAACAAAGAAGGTCACATAATTAAGTCTGAGTTAATGGCAGGAGAAAAGCGTAATGAATCACACAGAGAATAGGTCATTTTAAAACTGCATGGAAGACTAGGCTTTGGAATGCATGGTAGGACTTCAATGGCAGAGGATTTGAATCTTATTTGCTTTGCTCAAGCTAATAGCAAAATTAGCATGTATTCCTTCTGAATTTAAAAGATGCAGGTAGGTTGTATGGAAGTGAAGTAGGAAAAAAAAAAAGGTTGGAGGGAGAGAATGAGCCTGGAAGCATGATTGCCAGCTAGGAAGTTTGGGCCAGGGTAAAAATTTAGCACTTGTAATCTATATGGTACAAAACCCATATCTTTGCAGTAAAGGATGAACAATATAATCAACTGATAAAAGACAAAAGCACCAGTCCAATATATCATCAACATTCAATAAATAATTGTGGAATGAATCATAATAGGTTTGTTTTTTCTATATTTGAAGTAACAACTGTTTGTTTCCCTGAGAAATCTGTGAAAAGTTTTATTCAGAGTTATTTTCCTATTTAGAGGGTATTTTCTTGGCAAAAAGACATAGAGATCTTCCTTCTTTTTCTTTCCCCTCATTACATTGACCCCTAAAGTAATAACAGATAAAAAATTTTAAAAATGTAGCCCTGAGGTCTTAGGTATAAAACTAGCTATTGCCACCAGAACTTAATACATCAGTTTGATGGTAATGGTAATGCTTTTTTTGAGAAGCAATGTGTGATTAGCTTTTAAGTATACATTTTTGAAAGCATATGGAATGACCTACTTTAGCTGCACTTGGCTATATTCTATACTAGTCAGTTCTACATTTGCGTATGTAGGCCTGGCCAATGAAACTAGAATTCCTGTTGTGCACGTCCTGAAGTACCTGACAAGGGTCAGAACTGTTTTTGGTGCAGCTGGTTAGAGGACCGTCTTATGGTCAACTCTCTGGGACAGGCTGCATCAGAGAGATATCCAACAAGTAATGCTACTGCTCTTGTCTCAGTTGGGACCTATTGAAAAAGTGATTTATATCTCAGAGGATCTGAAGCTATCAGAATGAAATCCACATTCCTCACCCTGCTTGGATTAGTGAGAAGCTTGAATGCCTACTCTATACTTTGGCAGAGCTCCTCCATTGTCTTTTCATTGGATCTCAGCAGGCCATGACATTAAATCTTGTTTGTATTTATATCCAGATGGTGTACATCTATAACTCTATGTAAATAGGCTAATCTTAGAAAGAATCTATTTTGCTTCCCTAGCATCAGACTTACATAGAAGGCTTTCTGTAAAATATCACATTTCTAGTATCTCACGTACATCTATAGGTAATATAGACTCTATGTATCTTACTAGTAGAATATTGCCCAAATATAATAAAGGCACAAACACCAACCAGTCACCACTGAAAGAACTATACCATCCCTAATATTGTGCTACCAGTAGAATTTGTAAAGATTTTATAGATTATTATTTTTCATTGCAAATTATAAATTACAAATGTAGTACAGAAAGAATACTAGGCAGAAAGGGTACTAGGCACACACATTATACTTAAGGTAACTCTGTATCATATGCCAATGTTCCCCTTGTCACAGATTTCTGGTTGATATTCATTATTGCTGATAAAACAAGAGTTTCACTTGCATTGGTAATTGTGTTTAGTTGCATGTAACAGAAATTTGACCTCAGAATAGTTTTATTTAAGAGGAAAGTTTTACTTCTTTTATGCAGAGAAGTTTGGAGGTAGACATGTCAGTTCTGTAGCTTCTTGATGTCATCCAGGACCCAGATTCCACTTTCTTATCTGCTATAATATCCGTATCTTTTCTGCTTGACATTCTTCCTCATGCTCACAACATGGCTAGATTTGTCCTGCTCTGACCATCCCATCCAATTCCAAGAAGAAAAAGAATCATATTGCAATTGAGTGCAGATAAAGGGTAATATATCTGCTAGTTGACTATCCTTTTCTGTCATGAAAAAAATTCCTAATATCTTAACCAAGTATACCTTAATTTAGATATCTTTGGTCAGCATAGGAGAAAATGGCCACCCTACTGGCCATTTTCAATATGAAGAACTGGCTATTTTGTGTAAAGATATTGATCGGCAACTTGTATTTTTCTCAAGTTATATATGTGGGATATAACTTTTTTCCAAATTTATTATTTTTTTTAAAAATCACATGTCTAATAAGGTATTTTATTCTCTTGACATATACAGAAAACAGACAACTGGATCTTTAGTTGAAATGATAGTGTAGAAATTAGCCCTAGTCTTATAGACCTTGTTCAGTTTTCTTCTTTACTGGACTATGGGCTCTTCTTGTGAGTGGTGGGAAAGTAAATGGGAAGAGGGCAGGGTATTTATTTTTCTCCAAAATTATTTTACCCAAATAACAAATGCATCACATATAGTAAGTGCTCCAAAGTACACATGCAATGATGAGTGAATGCTCAAGTAGCACTCAGTAGAACTGGGATTTGATATCATCATTCATTGGCTATAGCATTCTGAGCGTGTGATTTGGACTTTTTATGTCTACTATTCATTCTTTCTCTGAAATGATGACATATACATGTCATAAGGATCCAGAGAAGCTCCAATAAGATAATATATGGTAAACATTTCTTTTATGGAATATGATGTACATCCCTAGGTGTATGATAAAAATATTTTTAGACTATTTATTTAGCCAGTCCTAGGGCTTGACTCAGGGCTTGGACACTGTCCCTGAGTTATTTTTGCTCAAGGCTAGCACTCTACCACTTGAGCCACAGCACCATGTCTAGCTTTTTCTGTTTATGTGGTACTGAGGAATCAAACCCAGAGCTTCATGCATGCTAGGCAAACAAACTACTAAGCCACATTCCCAGCACTCAACACAATATTTCCCATGGAATTGGTATTTACAATTTCCAAAATGTTTTCAATTCCATTGTCTTTCTTGATGCTATAGTTCACAATTCCACCTTAACCTGTGGTAGAATGACAGCAGTTAGCACTGAATCCATGCCTAGTAGATTAAGAAGCTAGAGCTCAAGATCAGTAATCTGAGATCACATCAGAGGTGAGGCTTCCCAAGGAAGAGGTAAATCATCCTTACTTAGTTATTTCTTTATTTTCCCTTAGTTATTTCTCGTCCTTAGACTGAGCTTGAACTCAAGACCTTGTTTGCTCTTTTCTGATCACAATCAGTGTTCTACCATTTAAGCCACACCTTTAGTTCTAGCCTTTTGTTGGCTAATTTAAGATTAAGATTTTTCCAAATTTGTCTTCTTTAGAATGGCTTTGAACTACAGTACTGAGATCTCAGTCTTCTGAGTAGCTAGGATTATTAGTGTAAACCACCAATACCTAGCTACCTTCCTTATTTATAACTTGCTTCTTTTCAAAAAGAAGCAAGTTATAATTGCTTTCATCTGGCTAATCTGAGAAGTATGTTCATGCAATTACTTATCAATAACTTAAATAAAATATCATTTTATCCCCTGAAGAAAAGAATAAAAGCCCTATGAAAGGCTTCCCAGATATGTGACTCAAAATTAGAGAACAAATTGAGCTGTAACATCATAAAATTAGGCAAAGTCTTGCTAAATGTTGAAATGGCTTACCAAGGGTATTTTCTTGGGAAATTAAAAAAAATAGGTTTTCAACTATGGGAGATAGAAAAAGTATGATAGAATGAGAACAGAGCATGTGGTTTGTCTCTGAAAGCATGTGCCTTTTAGAAGTATAATCTCTAAACTCTTTGAATTCATTAGCACTTCTGCTTATTTACTTCAAAATAACAACTGACACTTTACAATTTACAAGTGCTTTCACACATAGCCTCTCATTTAATTCTCACAACAACCTTCTAATACATTATGCACATTTTTCAAGAAGTAACTTGCAAAACTAAAATGGGAGCCAAGTTCTCCTGCATGTAATCAGATGCTTTCTTCTAGACAGCTCATTTACCTATATCTATGTGATGAAAGCTAATTATTATATTTTATTATTGATATTGTTTTTTTTACATTTTATTGTACTTCACACATGTAGCTTCTATAGTCATTGGGCTACATAGTCCTAGTCTTGGTTAGGGTTACTATTTCTGTTCAGTTGTCTATGTCAGAGATCTTAGACTTAAGTTGTACTATGCACCACTATTCTCTCCCACCTCTGAATTTTGTCCTTCCATCTTTCATGTTTCAGATTAAAGCCTTTACCAGGTTTTATCTAACTTGTTAAAATAATTTATTTCCAGGTTTTATCCTTTTTACATTGCTCTTCTAACTCCTACCAGGGATCAGAGTGAAGAGCTTTAAGAAGAAGAGAAAAGTGGTGAGATTTCCATAGAAATCCCTGCTGTGGGGTCTTCAAGTACATTGAAACAACATGTAAATATGAAATTTAATAGCGCCCATACAAGCAGTTTATATATCATTTGTTCTTTTCATTGAAAGACCCATATGAGAGAAGTTTCAGTTGATTCAAGA
Source organism: Dipodomys ordii (assembly GCF_000151885.1). Taxonomy (NCBI): domain Eukaryota; kingdom Metazoa; phylum Chordata; class Mammalia; order Rodentia; family Heteromyidae; genus Dipodomys; species Dipodomys ordii. The sequence goes on from NW_012267444.1 coordinate 656,998, forward strand.
TTTGAAAATTTTCTGCCAAACTTGGCCTGAAATCATGAGTCTGCGTAGGATGTATCACCAGAAAAATAACCATTTTAGTCTATTCAAGGAAATTAAATTGATGAAATCATGAATTGGGCATGTCTGTATATCTTTTTCCAATATGCATTAAAAGATATGCATAATTTTTGCTATTAAAAAGTTTGTGCATTGCCTAAGCTATCTCCCCTCTAATATACTTTCAGAAACTTAGTGTGATGTAATGACTCTGTTATGGGTATGTATGTTATGGGTATTTTCATCTGTTAGGTGGTTGTAAGTTGGCTGTTTAGTTTTTAAGCCAAACAAAGATACTTTCAAGTATGAAATATAGGTCCTATTGATAACTTAACTGGAACAACAGATATAAAGCTGTTCCATCTCAGAAAACTTTAGGCATATGGTTTCCTTACTCGTCTGCTCACTCTCTAATTATCATTTCACGGACTTGAGCAACAGGCAGATATTTTTAGGTCTTTGTATCCACCATATGATTTCAAGTCTGAGTTTTTACATATCCTGTTCTTTCAGTAATGAAATCTCTTATTAATTTTCTTTTCATATCTAATTCCCATGTAAAAGTTTGGTCAGGAACATTCCTAGTCTCCAGACTGTACCAAATGACTGCTCCGAGTATTTCTAGAAATTTCTGAACAGATATTATCTTACTTTCCCTTTGAGACTCTCTCTATTGTGGGTTGTCTGATTTTGTTCCTTGTAGTACAAAGCATAGTCCCAAGTCTACATAAGTGGCATGTATATGACAACCACAGTGGAAGGGTCTATGTTATCTATTCCATTGACCTTAACCTTTGCCTGATTGGTGATGTAATCACTACGTTGAAGCATGAGAGACATGACAGCTTGTCTCTACTCTCTTTTCCATGCTACTTAAGTGATTTCCATGCACCTTAGTGATTAGACAGGCTTGCTTAGAATTCCTGCCTTGTACTTAAAAGTTTTGTGATATTAAACCAAGTATTCAAATTTTCTGAGCCTAAATTCTCCTGTTTATAAAATCTGAATGATAAAACCCATGTGAAAGATAGTATTATGATTCAGATGTGTCTAAGATGATGACATTAGTTCCTCAAGTGGACTATGCGCTCATTACAAATGTCTGAGAATGATGTCAGTTCAGTGATGAAGTAGGAAGACCTAGATCCTTCCTCTAACAACAAAACTCCAAATCAGCAACAGTACACAGAAAAACTCTCATTTTGAAAAGCCAGAAACTAATTGAAAGGCTCTGAGATACTGAGGGAAAGTAAAAACAAACAACAATAAAAACCACAAACTCCTAGACTTACTAAAGCCAGCAGGCAGATTCATGATACTCTTTTACCAGAGACCCTGATTCCAGTGCTGTCCAAAACAAGGAGGAAGAGATTCCCTAACATGTAGTTTTACCCAAGAGAGACAGCAGATTGGTCCAAATTTCCAGCATCCTAACTATAACAAGAATGTTCCTTAAGGCTGGCTTCTGTCTCACCCATCTTGAAAGTTTGATGAGTCTGACACAGTCTAGCCTGAAGGGGAAAAGAACTGGTATCTTGCGCTAGTAAATGTCATAATTTCCTTCATCTCCCATCAAACATATTCAATACAGAGTGAATGGATGGGAAAAAAAAATGTGAAGAAGAGGAGGGACACTGCAGATAGTTCAGATATAAAACTAGAAAAATAAGAAGGAAGAAGGACAAGATGGCGGAGGAGAAGCTGGAAGCTGAACAAGCTCTCGCATAGAAAGCAGTTTTAGAGTTCCAGTGAACAGTCCTAAGCCAGAG
>NW_012267444.1:658852-660088 GCF_000151885.1 Dipodomys ordii
GGATGGAGGGGAGGGGGGAGGCTGGGAAGGGATGGGAAGGGTAAACAAAGGAGGAGGCTGCAATGCTTGGTAAGAAATGTACGCATTGTCCTGCCCATGCAATTGTAACCCCTCTGTACAGTCTGTTCACAAATAAAATAAAATTAAATTAAAAAAAAAAAGAGTACATTTCTTTTTGGACAATAGCACTCCTTCTTGTGCTCTCTCCTAGTTTTTCCCTTACATCCCCACCCACAAGTTTGTGGAGTTCATTTTCAACATACTATCCAGTGAGTATCAGTTCTGTATTTGCTCACTCCTTGTCCCTCCATTTCTGTACCTCCCTTTATACCCCCCAAATGAAAATGAACATAAAGGAAACCTTCTTTACTTCTTGTCCTTTGACAGTCGTGTTCCTTTAGCGTCCCTTTACACAGACATCCTTTATGTCTTTGTTTCCTAAAATATCCAACTAAGAGGCAAATCAATGTTTCTAATACCTCCGTGTTCTCAACCACAGCATTGGCGTGGGAGGTCTAGCTCTCTAACCTCTAGGTGCCTTCAGTTTTTCAATTGAAGGCACTACCATCCTCCTGGTTGTCCAAGCTAAATACATCCTGTTCTTCCCCTATAATTTTAATTCTAGAATGTCTCCCTGAAATTTGATCGATTTCTTTTCTCATGCTCAAGTCCATGCTCTAGCCTGGACTATTTCATCAGTGTAATCGGTATAGTATACACTGCCCCTGTTTGTAGTTACTCTTAACTTCCAATCCAATATGTTGGTATAGAATTCTTTTTTTTTAATAAGTTTTTTTTACTGTGAAAATACTGTACAGAGGGGTTACAATTACATGAGCAAGGTAATGAGTATATTTCTTATCAAGCATTGTTGCCTCCTTCTTTGCTTTTCCCCTACCATCCCTTCCCTCCCATCTCCACAACTATACTCTCCCACCCCCTGCCTAAATTGTACAGCTCATTTTTCGACATAGCATCTTGTACATCTCATTGTTGCAATGGATCCACTTGTATCCCTATTCAAACAATTTGTTTTTTCCTTTCTCCTCCACAAATTATACCAACACCAAATACAGTGAAAATGGGTAATACCGTGGGGAAGGGACATACAAAGCAACAAAAAAATCATGTGGTACCTTATAAATACATTAGAAACAATAGAAAGAAAGAAAAAACCAACCACTTGTATCCTTATCTTGGGGTTCATTTCACTTAACATCATCTTATCTGACCTTT
>NW_012267444.1:667260-706384 GCF_000151885.1 Dipodomys ordii
AAAAAGAAAAAAGCCAGAAGTGGCACTGTGGCTCAAGTGGTAGAGCACTAGCCTTGAGCTGAAGAGCTGAGGGACAGCGCCCAGGCCCAGAGTTCAGACCCCACTACTGGACCCCCCTCCAAAAAAAACTAGAAAAACAAAAACCAAAAGGAATGCAAAGGAGAGAAGTAAACCTAAGGGAACAGTACATAACCAATATAAGCACTGTAGGACTACCAGAAGGAGAAGATGAAGAGAGATGAAGAGAAAATGTATGAAAAGATATGACTGAAAATTTCCTTAATATGGAGAAGGAAATGTACATTCAAACCCAAGAAGTCCAAAAACCAAATAATTTTGATACAAAGTAATTAGTACTGAGGTACATAATCAACTTATTGAAAGTCATAGAGAATTTGGGAAGCAGCAAAAGAACAATGATTTGCCATATAGAGTAGAATTTTTTTAGGGCAATCAGCAGATTTTTCATCAGAAACTTTACAAGTGATAAAGGAGAAGATGATTTATTTGAAATCCTGAATGAAAAAGTTGTCAATCAAGAAGACTGTAGAAAGAATTTTTAAAAACTCTCCTTCAAAAGCAGAGGAGTTCTACAGATTTGGTGGACAAACAAAAGCCGAAGAAGTTTGATATTACTGGATTACTTTCCAGGAAATGCTAAAGATATTCTTCAAATTGAAATTAAAAGATAATAAACAATAATACCATAGTCCCAAAGTATAAAACTTACTAATAAAGGTGAATATATACACTAATAAAGAATATTGTATTACTAAAATAGTAGTGATTTAATCATTTTAAATTCTAGTACAATATATAAAAGATAAACTATTTTAAAGTATATGCACAATGCTCTGATAAACATAGTTGTGCTGGTAGCTTTAGTGTGGCCTTGTTTGTGGTCATTTAGGTAAATGCCCAGAAGTGGAATTTCTGGGTCATAGGTCTATGTGTAGTCTTTTGAGGAACCTCCATACTGTTTTCCAAAGTGGTTGAACAAGTGTATACTCCCACCAACAGTGTAGTAGTGTTCCTTTTTGGCCATATCCCCTCCAACATCTGTTGTTATTAGATTTCTTGATTATAGCCATTTTAACTGGGGAGAGCTGGAATCTGAATGTTGTATGGAACCAACCCAAATGTCCCTCAGTAGATGAATGGATCAATAAAATGTGATATACATATATATGCATATCATATATATATATAAATATATATATATATATATATATATATATATATACAATGGAATTCTATGCGTCCATCAGAAAGAATAACACCACACATTTATGAAGAAATGGAAGGACTTGAAAAAAATCATAATAAGTAAAATAAGCCAGACTCAAAGAAACATAGGTCTCATGGGTTTCCTTATTTGTAATGAATAGTATATGTCTAGGATAATCTTAGAAGATGTGCAGAATAGCTCAATAACTATGTACATATGACCATATAAGATGATGCTAAGCAAAATGACCTCCAAGACAAGGACACATGAGGTTTTTCTTTGTTGTTTTCAATGTACTGCACAATTTTTCTTTTGTGTTCCCCCTGCCATGGTTTACCCCTTGTTGCACTATATTTGATTTTGGTACCCTGAGTTTTGTAAATATGTTTATCTGAACTAGGGAAGGGAACGGAACAACAAAATGGTGAGACAAAGGACAAAGGAGGAACCTATGCAACAGTGATACACACAAGACAATATGTTGGAAATGATCTGTACAGCTTGGGGGAGGGGGATTGGGAGAAGTGAGAAAGTGGAAGAAAAATGAGGGAGAGGGTAGCGAGTTAGACAAGAAATGTAATCACTACCTTACTTATGTAATTGTAATCTCTCTGTACATCACTTTGACAATAAAATTTAAAAAAAATAAAATACATACAAAGAGCTAGATATAAACTGTACCAAAAATCACACAAAGTAGAAAAGGAAGAGGTTAAACAGAAAAGTATATTAGATTGATCCTTCAAGTTTTATTATCTTAAAATAAAAATTGTTTTGAGAAATATTATCTTATATGATCAGATGCACATAACTATTGCACCTTTGTGATCCTCTCCTAAAAGTATCTTCTGCTGGTCTCACTCTGTGTGAATGCCTAGAGACCTGCATAATATCTTATGTCTCAGTATATTTCTTTTTTTTTTTTACCATGTTTCTTTAAGTCTGGCTTACTTCACTTAATATATATTTTTCCAAGTCTTCCCATTTCCTTGCAAATGGTACAATATCAATCTTTCTGATGGATAAGTAGAATTCTATTGTGCATATATACCACATTTTCTTGACCCATTCTTCTGCTGAGGGGCATCAGGCTGATTGCATATCTTGGCAATGGTAATAATGGTGCAGTGAACATGGTTGTGCTGGTTGCTTAGTGTGGCCTTGTTTGTGTTCTATTGGATAAATGCCCAGAAGTGGAATTTTTTATGTTTTTCTCTTGCCTTATTCCTCTTGCTAGGATTGTTTTTTTTTCTGTGTTGCTATTTTTATTTTATTTTCCTTTTGTCTTGTTTGTTCATTTATCTGTCTTTGGGAGGATAAAAGAGGAACATAGAAATGGTGGGACAAAGGGTGAACAAATGCAACAGTGATATTCACTAGACACTATGTCAAAAATGAACGTTACAACTGATTGGTTGGAATGGGAGGGAAAAACTGGGAGAGTACAAATGAAGAAATGACTTTTCTCAAAAAGAAATGTACTCTTTATTTGACTTATCTAACTGTAATCCCTCTGTACATCACCTTCACAAAAACATACACACAGAACTTTCCACCACTGGAAGCATGATACACATTTTCCTCAAGCATACATGGTTCTTTCTCCAGGACAGATCACATTAGGTCATAAAACAAGACAACAAATTTAAGAAGATTTAAATCATGCCAAGTATATTGTTTGACCACAATGGAATCAAACTATAAATCAATAGCAGAAAGATAACTTACAAATATGTGGAACTTAAATACATGTGATTGAATTGGTATTGGGTCAAAAAAAGCAATCACAGAGAAAATTTGAAAATACCTGAAGACAATTATAACCCCAAATGCCCCATAGTACAAACCATAAAATAGAGATATAGCAAACAATAATACTAAGACAGAAGTTCAAAAAATAAATGGCATGCTAAGGCAGGAGAAAATTCTCAATTAGCCTAATTTTATACCTGGTGCTCTAAAAATTAATCAAATAATAAAGTAATAAAAATGAAGTCCTGCAATGAATATTTCTTTTGGTCTGGATTACTTAGCTTAGTATGTTTTTTTCTAAGTCTCTCCTTATGAATATTACAATATTTCTGATGGAATCATAGAATTCCGTTGTGTATATATTCCCCATTTTCTTGATTCATTCATCTGCTGAGGGGCATCTGGGTTGATACCATATCATGGCTATAGTAAACGATGCTATGTGGTTGTGCTGGTAACTTTAGTGTGGCCCTGTTTGTAAGTTATTGGATAAATGCCCAGCAGTGGAATTGCTGGGTCATAGGGAGGTTCTATGTTTAGTCTTTTTCCCCCTTCATTTGTTGTAATTAGAGTGTGCCTATAAATCTACAAATAACCACACTAGGTGATGAAAGACCAAAAAAAAATATATACTTGGAAATGATAAATTATACAGGACTCTAGACATTCACACAGTGAGACCAAAGGAGAATACTTTTAGGAATGGATCACAAAGTCCCAATATCTTTGTGCTTATTGATACTTATAAGCTATGATGCTTATTGAAATGAACTTGAACTCCAAGAAATGGCAATGAGGTTTTTTTTTTTTGTTATTTTGCATTTTCCTCCCTTCCTTTGCTGCTGTTTTGTTTTTCTGTACCTTTTGTCTTTCACATAAGTTTCTCTCTTTGGGGGAGGGGGAGGAGGGGCTAGAGAAATGGTGGGACAAAGTGTGAACAAATGCAGCAGTGATACTCAATAGACACTATGTTGAAAACAAACTATACAACTTGTGGGGGGAGGTGGACTGAAAAGGAAAAACTAGGAGAAAACAAGGGAAAAGGTGACACTGTTCAAAAAGAAATGCGCGTATTACCTGACTTATATAACTATAATCTTTCTATATATCACTTTTACAATAAGAATTTTAAAAAAGGAAGCCCAAATTTAGAATGCAGGAAAAGAACTTTACAGTTTTACCAACATGGATTCTGTAACATGTGAGAACAGATATGAACTGAGAACATTATGCTAAGTTAATTAAGCTTGATAAATAGACAGATATAAATAGAGATAAATAGTAAGTTTTAGGCCTCAGAAATAGTGCAATTCACAGAATCATGATGGAATATGTTTGTCAGGGGTTGGGGAAGTGGGCAATGGGGTGTTACTAAATAAAGTATAATATGTAGGTCAAGCAAGATAAATAAACTTTAGAAAGTTTCTGTACAATGTTCCTCTATAATCAGTAATAGCGTATTATGTACAGGAAATTTTGTTCAGGAGGTAAATCTCATACTGTGTTCTTACCCCCAATGAAATGAAATAAAATAAAATAAATTGTCAGACAAAATTCTGAATTAATATTGAGTTTTCACTATCTGATAAAATGGATGCTGAAAATAAAAATGACATTAAGTTAAAAATGATATCAATGAATTACTTAATTGTAAAAAAGCAGAATGGAAATGGTGGGATGAAAGAGAATGTAGCATTTCTTTGTTATTGAATCATTAGTGAAGGTTAAATTTTTAAAGCCTTGATTTGTTTGAATCAGTCATAAAAATTAATTAGCTCTGAAGAAACCTGAAACATATGTAGTGACTTAAAAGTGTAGTCAGGAGGGAGAGAGGAGTTGGAGAGGTGGGGAGGGAAGGGATGGTAGGGGAAAAACAAAGGAGGGGGTAATAATGCTCCAAAGGAAATGTACTCATTACTTTACTCATGTAACTTTAACCCCTCTGTTTACAATAAAAATATATAAAAATGTAGTGATCTGTACTTTAGGTGTACAAAAATGAAACTCTTGTGAACACTGGAGCTTTACTTCTAAACATAGCACTGAGCACTGAGACCATTGGCTGCTTGAATTATCTTTGGAACTCCTGTCTAAGTTCTTGGTGTATTCAAAAAAAGCACATTGTATATCCCTAATGCTATCTTTTTGGTTCATAATCAATCTAATTAATTAATTAATCATGCAATAATTAATTGATTAATCAGTTATTGTATGCATATCACATACCAAGTGCTTTTCTCTGTAATAGCATTGTAATGTGAACTGGTGATAAAGTGATGATAAAGAAAGTATTTAGCCTTGGGATTCAAGTGGCTCAATGTTTTGTTGTTGTTGTTGTTGATTTTTTTTTAAATTGTGAAAATACCGTACAGAGGGGTTACAATTACATGAGCAAGGTAATGAGTATATTTCTTATCAAGCATTGTTGCCTCCTCCTTTGTTTCCCCTTCCCATCCCTTCCCATCGCCCCCCTCCATCCCCCCACCCCCCTGAACCAAAGTTGTAAAGTTCATTTTTCAGACATAACATCTTGTACATCTCATTGTTGCAATGGGTCCAACTGTGTCCCTATTTAAACGATTTGTTTTTTCCCTTCCCCTCCACAAATTATACAAATACAGTGAAAACAGGAGTTATACCATGGGGGAGGGACATACAAAGCAATAAAGAAATCATCTTATAAATATGTTAGAAACAATAGCAAGAAAGAAAAACCATTTGAGTTCTTATCTTGGGGTTCATTTCGCCTAGCATCAACTTATCTGACCTTTTCTGCTTGTCTCAGACATATACTAGTTATTGCAAATAAGGGAAACCATGGGACCTATGTTTCTTTGGGACTATCTTACTTCACTTAATATAATTTTTTCCAAGTCTTTCCATTTCCTAACAAATGTGGCAATGCCATTCTTTCTGATGGAGGCATAGAATTCCATTGTGTATGTATACCACATTTTCTTGATCCATTCATCTACTGAGGGGCATCTGGGTTGGTTCCATAACTTAGCTATGGTAAATAAGGCTGCAATAAACATAGTTGTGCTGGTAGCTTTAGTATGGTCTTGTTTGTGATCATTTGGGTACATGCCCAAAAGTGAGATTGCTAAGGGTCAGAGGGGAGCTCTATGTGGAGTCTTTTGAGGAACCTCCACACTACTTTCCAAAGTGGTTGAACAAGTTTACACTCCCACCAATACAGTAGGGTTCCCTTCTATCCATATCCCCTCCAGCATCTGTTGTTATTAGAGTTCTTGATCATAGCCATTCTAACTGGGGTGAGGTAGTATCTCAATGTTGTTTTGATTTGCATTTCTTTTATGGCTAGGGAGGTTGAGCATTTCTTCATGTGTCTATTGGCCATCCTAATTTCCTCTTCAGAGAAGTTTCTCTGTAAGTCTTTAGCCCACTTATTTATTGGGCAGTTGTTTCTTTGAGGATTTGTTGTTGGGGGATTTAATTTTTAGAGTTCCAGGTATATTTTAGATATGAGACCCTTGTCTGTTGTATGGCTAGTGAAGATCTTCTCCCAATGCATAGGCTTTCTATTGATCTTGCTAGCTATGTCCTTTGCCATGAAGAAGCTCTGCAATTGGCAAAGTAGCAGGGTATAAAATAAACCCTCAAAAATCAATGGCTTAAAAAAATCAATGGCTTTTCTGTATGTCAACAATGAGAAAAGCATGGCTGAAATCCATTGGTAATAACCCCACAAAAAATAAAATACCTAGGAATTAACTTAATCAAAGGAGTGAAGGACCTCTATGATGAAAACTTTAAAAACCTGAAAAAGGAAATCAAAACAGAACTTAGAAAGTGGCAAAACCACTCATGCTCCTGGATTGGAAGGATCAACATCGTGAAAATGGCAATACTTCCCAAGGCTATCTACAAATTCAATGCGATACCTGTCAATATTTCAACCTCATTCTTCAAGGAAATAGTAGAGGCAATCCAAAAATTCAACAATAAAAGACCCTGAATAACAAAAATGATCCTTAACAGAAAGAACAGTGCTGGAAGAATATCAATACCAAATTTCAAACTCTACTACAAAGCCATAGTAATTGAAACAGCTTGGTACTGGCACAAAAACAGACTTCAGGACCAATGGAATAGAATTGAAAACCCAGAAATGAACCCACAAGCCTATAGACATCTCATCTTCCATAAGGGAGCTAAAAAAATAGAATGGAAGAAAGACAGCCTCTCCAGTAGATGGTGCTGGCAAAATTGGTTAATCACCTGTAGAAAACTAAAGCTAGATTCTTATATATCACCCTACACCATAATCAACTCCAAATGGATCCAAGACCTCCGAGTCCAAACAGACACCCTGAAAACATTACAGGCTGGAATAGGAGAAACCCTATGTCTCCTTGGCACAGGCCGAAATTTTTTTGAGACCCAGAAACACAACAAATGAAAGAAAGGTTGGACAAATGAGATCAGCTCAATGTTTTAATTTGATGAACTCCATAAATGTGGGTAGGTCTCTGACAAAGCTGTGCCCAGATTCTAGGAAACATGAAGTTGAGATACCTATGTTAGTTGGTTTTCCATTGTGGTTGCAAAATACATGAAAAAAATAACTTAAAGGAGGAAATAATTATTTTGGCTCATGATTGCAGAAGGCTCAGCTAATGGCCATCTATTTCTAATGTTTTTAGGCCTACAGTGAGTGAAAAATACTGTGGAAGGGTAGAAGGGTGTGGTGGAGGAAAGCTGCTCACCTCAAGGCAGTCAGGAAGCAGAGGGTAAGAAGAGCTCAAGGTCAAGATACATCTTTCAAAGGGATAACCCTAGTGACCAACTTCCTCCAAGTAGGTGCCACCTCCCAATAGTTTATTTATGTAGGAACTCAATGGAATAATCCATTGATTTATGAGATCAATGGATTAGTCCATTGATTTTTACATCCTGTTGAGCCAATCGTTAATAGTACCTAACCTCCTATATGAATAGGAGAGCATATTAAGAAAAGTTTCTGTCCTGCTTTGGTGAAGTTGATCTATTTTGTTAATGGAGATTACTTGACATGAATTTTGTGAGATTCTCACAGGACAATAAGGAAGGCTTTTTTCATAAGTTCTTTTGACCTGTTAGTTCAGTACGGCTTGTAAGGGTATTAGGCATCCAGCCTTGTCTCTCAACAACACATCTCCTTTGTCTCCCAACCTCTATGCCTGCTTATGGAGACTTGGGTGCAACATGGAATGAGGTGATTAAATGAAACATTCTCTGTGATGCTGTAGACAAATCTAGGTAGGAACCAATGCAATGAAAGAAATTTCAGTTTATGAGACAACCAAGTAAGAGAAAGAACAATGAATTCTGGTTATAGCAAAGCTCAGCCCTAGTGACTTGATAATGGTAATTAGTATTTAACTGAGGGAATCATAGGAGATAGGAGATCATCTTTACAAAGTAACCTTGTATTGCCAATATAATTGTAAGGTTCTAAAAATTATTACTATCAAACTTAATACTCTCTAAACATTCTTAGAATGAAGAAAATTTAAACATTGATTAGAAAGATGGTAGAATTACAGTCTTATTAACAGCTCCAGGTGAGCTGTCAATTGTTAGCTACTGATTCCAATTCATCAGTCACTGTATCTATAAACACTGTTGAACAAAATGACAGATTAAAAGTGTGGAGGCTGAAAATCTGTATTTGGCATGCCCTCCTTTACTACCTTAGTGGCATGTGCATCCTCCAAATATTCATTTAATATTCTAGTGTTGGTACTTAAAACAAATCTGGTTTGTTTTCAGATATCTAGTAAAATGGTTCTAGTTTGGAATGATTAGTAAAATAGGGCTCTCTAAAAATAATTAGAAATATCACTATGCTTGTTCTGTGTAGTGTCAGAACATTTGTTAACAAACAGCTGGGTAACTGTCTTGCTTGAACATGGAAATAAAAATTATTTATTGTGATTAAAAGAACATGTCTACATCAGCTTTGGATGGTCATTTTTTATGAAAATGGCTATTTCAATGTGTTCAAAAGCTTTGCTTCCTGATGTACCCAATAACCCTTAGAATTTAGCTTATATATTTCATGGTTGTGAAAACATGATATTTTCATATGTGTTGCTATGATGTGAAAGTTGAAGGCCATTTCCTAGTTTAATTATATTTTTAACATATACTTAGTAAGGGTTTACTTGATGTTCAATTCTCTTCTAGGACTAAAGGATAAGGCATGAATTTTATATCCTGGATTCCTGAAAACATGGGGCTTTATTTTTTTTGTATGCAGAGACAGTGAGAGAATTTTTTGTAACAATATGTTTTTATAGTAGCAAATATAATCACATAAAAATATCAGATGTGGGGGGAAAACCAGCCTCTGGGGCCATACAATGTCTACAAAAGCATTCAGTACATAACAGGACAGATACATATGTTTAGCATCATCTCCCCAGGACCATCTGCTGAATAATTTTGCATGGCATACAAATAATGCTACGAATATCAAATGGAAGCCAGTAACATGTAATCCTACTTATTCAACAAACTGAAATGCAGAGGATTGTAGTTTGAACACATCCAGGCAGAAAAGTCTCTGAGAGTTGAACTCCAATTAACCAGTACAAATATTTAATCAGAGGTGTGGCCCAAGTATGTGTGTATCCAAATGGCAGAAAAGATTCCCCACTCCTGACAGAGGAATGAGGATTCTTGAGTTAGAATCCTAGAAAAGACACTGAGTTGGTTTCATTTCATGTAAGATCTAAATGGTGACAGCAAAATATTTAGCAGCTAGAAGAGGCTTGGCAGAGATGACAACACATACGAATACTTTCATGCATATAGAAAATGATTGGTTAAAAGGTCAGAAAGGAAGTAAATGCCGATACAAGACACTGAGAGAGGAGAAGAAGGTCATCAGGAGACGCCTTCTTGAACACTCCTACAAGGAATGAAAGTGGTGGGTGATGTGGTTTAAGGTGATTTAAGCACTCAGAACATGGCTCAGCACTCTCATCGTAAAGGAAAGAATCAGGAAAGCAAAAAAGGAACCAGGAAATCAGAACCAATGTGTTAGTGCAAGCCAAGAATATGTAGACCTTTAAAAGTTAGAGGTGGCAAGAAGATGGCTTGGCATATACATTAAAAAGTCTATCTATTTAGTATAAGGGATACAGCATTGATTATATTTCCTGAGTTCCTGACCTGATTGGATTCTGAATGAAGAATACTAAAGGAGAAAAAATAAAGATGATTTGGGTGTTTGAGCTTGATCTTTCAGAGAGTTGATATCATTACTGAGATAAGAAAACAGTTTTGAAAAACAGAAAAGTTTGAGGAGTAAAATCAAGAGCTTAGATTAAAACCTAAGTTTGAAGTCACTTTTAAATATGCAACTAGTTATCTCCTAGGTATTTGTAATTGTGTCTGCAGTTCATACATGACTGACCTTAGAGATGTAGACCTGGAATCCGTGAGATTTGTGAAAAGGTATGTGTAATGGTAGGTTGTATGTACATTGACCTTTACTGTTGGGTCAAGGGAAAGTTGGATTGAGAAGACTAGAGGATGAAAGATAGAGGGCAGGTGGAGTATTTAGAAGGTTGGATGATTGAGAAATGGGATTTGGTATTCATCAAAATAATATCTGATGGCTGGGAATGTGGCTTAGTGGTAGAGTGCTTGCCTAGCATGCATGAAACCTGGGTTTGATTCCTCAGTACCGTATAAACAGAAAAACTAAACATGGTGCTATGGCTCAAAAGAAGCCTTGAGCAAAGGAATACCAGGGACAGTGCCTAGGCCCTTAGTTCAAGCCCAGGCCTGGCAAAAATAATGACAATGATGATGATGATGATGATGATGATATCTACAAGAAATTGCCTTACTCAGGTAACTGTAACCCCTCTGTATAGCATCTTTACAATAAAATATTTAAAAAAAATATCTGAGTTAGGATCATGGGAGGGGAAATGTGAAGTGCAGGGTGAAGGATATTATGTTAGGGATGTCCTGGGCAGGACAAGTTTCTTAGAATGATTTCAGAAGGAGAGATGGAGGTGAAGATAGAGGTTAAAATGCTTTAATGACCATGACAAAGGAGCAAGGACCTGCATGTTGGTAGATGACAGCAATCAGGAAGTATAGAGGACACTGAATTTTGATAGCTTGGTCTTATAAATATTCTGGGAGGAAGCAAGACCACTTCTTTGAAGTAACAAAGTTGGATATGTTCTACTTCATCCCCAAGAAATAAATAAGGTAAATTGCACTTTGGCGAGAGTTGCTAGGAAGGTAGCATCTTCGAGGATATTGAGGATGCTTTCTCCAATGGGAACATCAACATTCTCCGCAGAAACTTATAAACACACCCAGGCTCAACCTGAGAATTTACATTTCTAACAAGTCTCCTGGTAATGCTCATGATGTTGATCCACAGACTGTGCTCTGAGGGCCAAGAACTTAAACCTGGAAGTGTCAAAGAAGAGGTGGAGCTATGGGAAGGTTGCTTGAAATAGACTGGATGCCAGTGGGTAGGGTAGAACTTTTAGAAGAACATGGAAGGATATGACAAGGAATGAAAATGATTGGCTTGACTACTGGGTTGTTAGTGAGAAACCAGAGATAGGAGGTGGACAATGATCGCTTCTCATTGTGTCTGGAAAGAAAGTCAACAGCAAAAGTTTGATGGCTGAGGTCACTAGGCATCTCACTACCACTATCACCAGTAATGGTGTGTAGAGCTGGAGGATAGTGAAGTGCCATCTTCACCACTGTAGTGGCAACTCTCCCTCTTAAGAATTTCCACAAGTGCACAGCCATGGAAAGACACTTAGCAGGAACAGATAAAGACATGTACTTCAGACCATTTGTCTCCCTTGCAAAGAGGAGCTGTCTCAGCAAAAGACAAGACTGGTTGGAAAGCTTCAGGCAGCTGAGGATATGTAGCTCCAGGTATTGCATTAGTTTGGATTTGGGATGCCTTAAAAATAAGATTTAAAAAAGCACAGTCATCTCTTTTGCACTGTTGTGGCTAGGGTTTGTCCATTAGTGATGTGGAGGTCCAGGGAGAGGAGCTTAGTTCGTTTATTGTCAGTCATGTGAAGTGATTATTTTTTGTTTTTTGCTTTTTTTCCCCAAGTGATTATTTGTATGCACAAATGGGTCCAGGTGCTTAGATCCTGTCATCTGGGCTCTCTCTCATAGGCTCTTTCTCTCTTTTTCAATGATGTCAGCTATGTTGACTACATTTGCAGAAAAACTCTATTTCTTATGGTAATTCAAGCTTTCACCTTGCCACTCTGAAAACCTAGTGGGAAGAAACCTTCCCTTTTCTAATAGTCTCCCATAAATTTCAGTCTTGTACCAGTCCTTGAACCAATCACTGTAGCCAGTGGGATAAATGTGCCCCTTTGACCTGTTTATCTTCTTGTGCCCTAGATAAGAAGAAGAGGTATGTGAATTCTCTCTCAGTTTCTTAGAAGAAAATTGTTATTTTTAAAATGAAATAATAGTATTTATTTTTATAATATGTGTTGAAAAACAAATGGTATTTATTGTTAATGTGATAACATTGGCAGGGCTCTTTGCATGTACTCACAAACAAATAGCCTAAACAGTGGTACATTTGAGGGAGGAGCTCAAAGATTTAATTCCTTTGAATAACTAATGAATTATTTATCAAAATGAATACCATGAAATAGAAACATGTTTTCGGGAGCACATGAAAGGAGAGAGGAAGAGTGAGCAAATGAAAGCTTTATAGTCAATATACAGTATACAAAAACTGAACTGCATAACTTGAGGGTAGGCATGTGAGAGGGAGTAATGGCAGAGAAGATGTGGCATTGATCAAGGTGAACTGTACTCATAATCTGACTTATAGAATTGTAACCTTCTTGCAAAACTACTAAAGAATAAGCATTTTAAAAATTTAAAAATTGTATTCATAAGTCAGGGCAATAAATGTTTTGCATACATTCTCTAATTTTCGTAAAACCTAGTGAGAACATTACTACTATTGTTGTTCCTACTTGGCTCAACTACTGAGATGTTAAGTCATTTTTATAAGCCTGCACAGTTTGACCAGAACTTGGGGGAATACTGAGTCATGAACAAGAACAAAATGCATTCTGGGGATGAGGGAGTGAAGAAGTTCTGGTGGAAGACCCCAGAGAGAACCCTTCAAGGCAGATGAAAAACATGACACCAGCCGTGAGGCAGGAAGTTGGCAGCAACCAGGGCCAGGGCGGAGGAACATTCTCAGTGTGATGCTTCTGAAGGAGGGTTGGGCCCAGCAGTGCTATAAATCAGTGCATTTCTGAATGGGAAGAGATTGTCAAAAATGATTCACTTGGAACTCTGGAAACTTTTAGTGACAATGGATGTAATGAGGTTTTACTGTGCTGAGCTATTCCTGTCAGTTCATTCACCCTCTCCACACACAAGTTAGAGCTGAGGGGGCTCAAAAATGGAAGGAGAGAGAAGTTAGATCACGTGTCATATGGCTACCTCTTTGACAGGTTTGTAAGGAATCATACACCTCCCATCAGCTTTTCAAATTCACTTCATGATTCTGGATTGTTTTGCTTATAGACCCACCCGCTTCTCTACATAAGGAAGAATTGTGTAGAATTTTGCTGAACTTGAGTTAGAAAATGTATGCTTATGATTCCAACCTCATCTTAAGAATTTCCTTTTATGATCTTACACACACAGCACTTTTTTTTTCAAATTCCTTATTGTGATTAAGTGATTATGTAATTTCCCAAATTTCACAGTATTGTGGGATAGTGGTGCTTAGTTAAAGTCACAAACACATTCTAACTTTCATGGGGCAAATTGTCTCTCGCACACGCAGCATTTTTAAGTACAGTTGTGGAATGGGGAATTTGCAGATAGTTTCTGCCATCACAAACTTCACCGGAAGCACACTTGGATTTCTTTGCTCCTGTCCAGATGGACGGCTTGTGCTGAATCTTCAGGATCGCAGTGTGTTGGGAGCGCTTGGATGGACATGATAGATTTCAAGCTACCCTTGAGAGAGGACCCCCTCCTCTCCTCAATGTAAGGTTTCCTGTCCTTATTTGCCATCAATTGATCATAAGAGCTGCAATAAAACCCACTTCACCTTAATAAAAACGAACCTGAGAGACTCATTCTATATATTCCAACATCCCTTGCACAAGTGCTGATTATTGATTGGGAAAAAGGCTATGTTTTAGCCTGGTACTGTTTACTTTCATTTCCCCCCGTCAGGTTTCAGTAACAGCCTCCATTGCCTACTCTGGAATTGCTCTAGCAGAACCAGATGATAGTGAACAGGCCAGAAAATCTCTCCTGGGTCAACAATTCATCATCATGAAAATTGCAGCAGCCCAAGTCTGTTCACTGAACAGTTAACAGCTCATGCCCACCCCCCCTCACCACCCCTCCCCGGCCTCCTGCCTGTAGTGTATCATATATGTTGGACTTGCTGATTTTCATTGTTAAATTCAATTTCTTCAGTATGGCTGATAATTATGGTATTGAACAATTGATTCTGCATAACCACATAACCAAAGCTGACTTGGCTGTCATTACCGTGAAAGGGAAAATGACAGTGGTTACAACTGAAAGGCCACAGACCCTGAAAGAGCTATAAAGAAAGGAGAGACTCAAAAGCATCTAATTCTTCTTTCCACTCGATCTGTTTTGCCAGCTCTTCATTATGAAGTGAGAAGTCGGTATCTTGGAAGTGACAGCAAAATGACAGCAGGGTCATGGTTACCTTTGCTTTTACTCCATGATTTCCATCCTGTTCCAATCACCAAGTTTACTGGTTGATGAGGTCATTTTGCCAAGGGCATGGACTTCAGAGTTATTCCAAGATAGAGACACCAAATGGAGTCTTCTGCCTCTTACTTTATTGTAGACAATAAACTGTGTAGTATTCCATTCTATTCAAAAGAGTTTTATTGAGTACTTGCACGCTTCAAGCTTTCTGCTAGGGGCTTGCCTGATTTTTGTTTACCTTGTTTCTGTTTTGTGTTTGAAAGTGCCACTGGATCTTTCCTGAGGTAAGTGTTGCATTGTCAGCTAGGTTTTTTGCTTCACTATGTGGCTGTCATAGTGTACTAGTGTGTCACCAACACTCACAAATCAGACACGGGGTAGTCTCTCAGTGGCTGAAATTCCAGGTGCGTATAGCTGTCAATAGGGGAAGGTGTTATTGGTTTATACAAAAGAAAATGTGATATGTGTGTGTACACATGTACATATTTGTGTGTATATGTAATTTTTCTAATCCATTAGGGAGAATAATATTACATAACATTACATAGTTTGTTAAGAAATGGATGGACCTGGAAAAATTATGTTAAGTGAAGTAAATCAGGCTAGGAGACAAAAGGTGTATGATTTCTCTCATTTATGGAAGTTAGATCTAATTTATACATAAATATATATACATAAACAAATATGTATACATACAGTGTCATATACATATGTATACAAATGTGTTAACTAAAGAATGATATCTTCAGGAAAGTATCCTAATGTTGTAACTTGTTTGAACAATTAACTTACAGTCTAACAAAATTAATATCAGGGGGCTAATACTTAAGGTGCTGTGGGAGAGTGAGGCCCACGGTCAGGGGTGAGGTGATAAACAAATGAATAGAGAAAGGGGAAAATGCAGTCATAACATTCAATGTATGTATGTTAGAATTGAAGTAGGAAAATGGAAGGGGTGGGTGGGGTTGGGAGAGGTAGGGGAGAATGATGAAAGTGGTGATGTTGATGGGGATGCATTGTACTCATAAATTGATAAGTTGGATGGTAGCCCCTTTGTACAACTACTTAATAATAAAGATTAAATAAATAGGTAAGGAATAATAAAGAAGTGACTGATCATTGTAGGAAGGTGGAAGAGGTTAAGGATAGCCCATTGCTATAGCCCACTTTTAGCAATGTGCAAGGGTCTGGGTTCGATTCCCAGTAGCACAAAAGTAAATTTTGAAGCAATAAGGATCAGGATTTGATTTGGTAATATACGGTTACTGACAAACAAAAAGTTGAGAGTGTTATAATCATGTACAGAATACTGCTGTTACTTAGTTTGCTACTTAAGTGTCTTTGTAGACATATGACCACACAGGCTCCTAGCATGCACATTTATACTTCAAAAATAGATATTTGTTGTATTATGCTCTATTTTTGTCATTCTGGTTAGAAAGTTATCATGGCTGTGTATTCATCTATTCTGCATGTACTTAAAATACTATATTTCATGCATGGAAAATGGTGAATAAAAAAGGAAAACTTCAGATTTCACTAAGGCACTCCTAGTGAGAGTATAAAGAAGATAGAAAATAAAGAAAAAACAAGAAAATATAATGAAAACCCAACAGACTGATGTGTTAGGCAAAGCTTAAGACTCAGAGCTTTCATGGATGAGCAGAGGGGCTTTCCTCAGAGAAGGGCATTGAACACTAGGTTGAAGGCCACAACAAAGTGGTCGTGGAAAGATCTTGGAGAATGTTTCTGACAGAGAGAGAGACCTGCTAATACAAATGCTCAAATAGAGAAACAGCTTGTTTGCCTGGAGGAACAAGAAGGTCTCCGCTAGAGGAGATAGAGAAAGAAATGTAGGGGATGAGAATGGAGAGGAAAAACAAGGGGGAACTGTTTCCTACAGAGTGTTTTACATGTGCCATCAAAGCCACTGGAGGGTGGTTTATTTTTTCAGACAAGAAGTTGTTAGACAGCCCCAGCTGGCCTTGATCCTTTTGTACTAGCTACCCAAATCCTGGGGTTCCAAGAGCATGCCACCACACTTGATCACGACATAGTTTTTCAATGGGGGAATAACAAAAATAAATGAGTATTTGAAAACTTCTGAAACTCTAGCTGCCAAGTAAAAATGGATTCCATGGGTGGGGATGTATCTAGGGATGCTACTAGAGAGTTTATTAACATGTCCTTGAGAACATCATTATCCTAGGAAAAATTATTCCTATCAACTAGGGATGTGGGCAGAATCTAGCATAGGCTCTTGGGAAGAAGAAAATTCATGCACACTTTTGGATATTTTAATCAGGTATGAAAAAACATCATTACCTACTAGGCAGGTAAACATTAGAAAGAGTGATAGAGACATAAAATAAATGATGTGGGCAGAAAATAAGCACCAGCAAGGAATAAAAGAAAGGCTAATGGAGAAACTAGGGAAAAAAGGTATTAAGTAGTGTGCAGTGGGTGGCAGTACCATCAAAAATCTCTTTCTCTTCTAATACTGTGTCATCAGTAGAAATCAGCTAACTCTTAGGGATTTGCAAGGAAAAAAACCTATGTTAAATCCAGTGGTTTATCCAGATGTAAGAGTTATATTGTTTGAACTGTGATAGAATCTAATTAAAATATGAAAATAGGCAGTGCAGGTCTCAGGCAGGAACAGGTACACAGAGTATCAAGAGATCATCTCAAAATCATTTTCCTAATAATTACACATAAAGTGCTTGATCTAGGCTCTCTTGCATGTTCTTAATGCTCAGCCGAAGCCAATTATGTGTAGGGAATCTGACTTTCATGCCTTCCCATAGTATATTTCCACATGTATTCTTCCAATTACTCCCCTTATCTGCCCTCACATATTGTTGGCTAGCATTCTTCTCTACAGTGACAAGTGAAGACGGGTGGGTGTAGAAAGAGAGCATGAAAGGGGTAAAAAGAGAGAGGGGTAGAGGGAGTCAGAGGAAAAGATGAGAAAAGAAGAGAGTTTCAGAATTTAAATAGTTTTATTTTCACTCAGATCGATTTCTTCTAAATGAGGAGTATATGAGAATCTTGTTTTGACTGAAAAATCTAAATAATACCTGGGAAAATCCTATATTTGTGGAATAAATTATGAATGTAAAGAGAGTATAAGAGCTGTGGAGACACATGATTTGAATTCTGAATTCCACATCTGCCATTATTATCTTGTCAATTCATGTAACCTAGGCTGGGCATGGTAGTGCATGCTTCTAATCTCAATTATTCAGGAAGTAGGATTGAGGTTCAAGATTAGCGTGGGCAAAAAGTTAGCAAGATCTCACCTTAAACATAGCTGGGCATGATAATGTGCA
Organism: Dipodomys ordii; assembly: GCF_000151885.1. NCBI lineage: Eukaryota > Metazoa > Chordata > Mammalia > Rodentia > Heteromyidae > Dipodomys > Dipodomys ordii. The sequence continues at coordinate 685,324 of NW_012267444.1, forward strand.
TCTGTAATCCTAGCTAAGGCAGGAAGATGAAGGTAGGAGGATCATTGTTCTAGGCCAGCTATTGGCTATTGGCTAAATATGAGATCCTATTAGAAAAATTAACTGAACTAAGAAAGTGCTGTTTCCAAGCTCAAGTGATAGAGTGCTTGCTTAGTAAGCATGAGTTTCAAACCCAAATATTACAGAAAAATCTGTGCAATGTTTCCCAGGGATTTTAACACATGCACAGAGGAGATGGGATTTCCTATCTTGTAGAGCTGTTATAAACAGCACATGCCATTGTTGTGAAGTTTTTTTTGTACCCAACTAACAGTTGGTTTTGTTTCTTCATTGCTTTCTCTTGGCTGGTCTTTGCAACCAGTCTATATGCTTGCCATGAAATCTATCTCTCTGTGGACATGGTATTTGGGATAGAAAAACATCCCATGGCCTTTCTCTGTTGTTTTTCTTGTTCAATGAATCCTGTTACTAGGCTTTGGTGGACAGAACTTTGAGCCTGAAAGCCACAAACTCATTTGATCACAGTTTGGATCGTTCACACTGGTTAAGGGCCACAAAGTATGTAAATAATGACATCTCTCAAGATACTTTTAATCCCTCATCTTGATGGATGCATCAGTTTCTCACATTTGTCCTTTAGGGAAGAAGAAGGAAACTAATAGCTCTTCCAGGTGACAGGTAATTATGCCCAAAGATCCACATTAGCACCAAGGAGTATGCTGAATGTTTGCTAGCGAGCTGAGGTGTTTAAAACCTCACCCTTCGTCTTGATGGTGCTAAGAGAAAGTAGTGCACCTCTAATTACAGTCAAACACTGGATCATCAGAGAAGTGAGAAGCTGCTGTTGATTTAGCCAGTTACACAATTGTCTAGAAGCAGAGGCAGAAGTTGCTTACACACCAGATTGCTACAAGCCTTTGTTTAATTTCCAGAGTTCTGAAAAGTTGATTTAAGTTTTTGTCAGTATGAGTTTTATTTTTAATTTTAATTAATTAAGTTTTGTTGCTTTTATGATTGGAGTAGGATATGGAATTCTGAACTTGGTAAGCTTTGTCTGATATCATTTCTCTGATTTTGCTCTTCCTAAAGAGTTATATTTTCTTGATTCTTCATGTATTTTGTGATTTTCTTAAAAAACTAAAACTATAAGTCACAACAAGGTATATTATTAGGTGATATGCTTTGCTATGATTTTTGGAAAAATACTATGGTACTATGTTCTGGGATGTAGCTGAATTTCTTGGAAGAAATTTTCTGCCAAGGCTTGATTTTAAACTTTGTTAATGTAGTCCCATAAGAGTTCTTAATCAGAAGTGGTCCTATTACTATTACTAAGGTAATAGCCTTCTCCAGACTGTATCCAATACCTTAGGTATTATTGGATTCCTCCTCGTTGGTTTTTCCATTCTGGCTCTGTGGTAGTCACAGGGATTAATCTACTCCTTTTCATTGCTGCCTCTCCAAATCTAGGCATTTTCTTTCTCATGCATGTGTACCACAGTACTCAAGAGACTTGAGGAACCCTTTGGAGATCACTTACTTGAAGCTCAGTCTCTGGACACAAATTTCATTGCTGCTATTTTGCCTCACAAATTTTACCATTTTCATTTCTAAGTAATGAAATAAATGTACATATATGTATGTATACACACAAATATATATATACATATATATATATATATATATATATATATTTCTTCACCTTAGCAAAACCCCTAAGCCCTAAGACATTTTACTTCTGCCTCTGACCCACACACCCACCAGGTCTGAAGCCTGGAAACTTACCCCAAGATGAAACTGGGAAAAGTTTAAGACTAATCTTGCTGTTCCTTTTAAAATTTCTTTACCTTCTTTCCTCTCCCCTCTCTTTCTCTTTCCCTTCCCTCTCTCTCTCTCCCTCCCTCCCTCCCTCTTTCTCTTCTTCCCTTCCTTCCTTCGTCCCTCTCTTTTCTTCCTTTACTTCCTTCCATTTCAGCCAGCATTAATATGTACTGAAACATGCGGTATTTCATATATTGTTTGCTTTTCCAGTGACTTAGAGTAAAAGATTGTTCCAGTCTCTGATATTCCATCACAGAGAGAAATAGAAACCTAATATAGACATAGATGATCCCAGTTGTATCATTTGTAGGGTCAGCATTTCTTTTATGTCCCCATGTCTTCCTTAGTCTTTTCCCCCTCACTAGATTCTGTTACAAAGTGGTTCCAGAGTTGTATTATTTCAAAATATGTGAATGTCTAAAACTGTCTCATCTTTCCTTCATTATGGCTTTGACAAAGAAATCTATGCTCAAAGTGAAGTTGCCTTGAAGACATTGCTCTATTGTTTTCTGGAATGTAATACTCCTTAATACTTCTGATAGCCACTTGCTGACAATCTTGTTCTTTTGGAACTCAGAAACATACGTAATTCATGAAATAAAACATAATTATTTTTATCAGAGTAGAATAGAAGAATGTATTTTTAACATCAATTTTTATGAATGTACTGTTGGTGTGTAGTTACTAGCAGAAGGGGGTTGGATTAGCAGGGAGAATTAAAATCTAGCTTTATGGAGAAGCTTATGAAAAACCATTTTCCTACACAGATCTTTCTGAATTCCTCATAACAGCTTCAAGCTTTCCTTAATCTCTGTTATTTTCATTTGTGTTCTCTTTGTATTTTGAATTTCCTCATCCAATCTGATGATAGTTTTTGTTTACTTTTTTAGGATACTGAGCTCTGAGAGCTAAGCCTATGTTACTTGTTTAGTTAATAATCATTTTTGCTACATAAAAATATATAGGCTGAATATTTGGCTTTCTGTAAAAAAATTCAAGCTGTCAAACAGTTATCCCACTTATTGTAGATAACTTAGAAGTTTCCATAGTTCAGTTTATAAGTATTCTGAAATTAGAGGTCAATTTTATTACTATGTTTAAGAGAAAAACATTTCAATAGAAACTGAAGTCCTAAAATGAGGTAGACATATACTTACTGGTAAATGTTATAGCTTATCACAATTAATTTGAGGCTTAAATAAGCACTAAAGAATTATATTAGAAGGTGATATATGTCAAAGGAAGCATTATAATGCACATCTCCATTTTGTGAATTGTTCTTAAATTATGTAATAACATCAAAACCATGACAGTTTATTAAAAGTCTTCAAAAGAGTTTTGCCGGTGTGTGTGTGTGTGTGTGTGTGTGTGTGTGTGTGTGTTAGTCTAGTATGTCTGCTGTTTTTCAGCACAAAGAGGAGTTATTGACTTCCAAATATTCAGCAGCAAAGATAAATGATGACAAGAAATATAGTCTAAGGTATATGCTTCTTGTAAGAATCTAGTTTCTGAAATGTAAGTTCTCACATACTCTGTAGCATATTCTAACAGATGTTTGATCTGACACATGTAGTGTGAGTAAAAGGAGTTTTTGGAATTTTAACATGCAATACTATGAAGAATTAATTTAAACACTTAGATCAACAATATTTTTTGTGTCTCTCCCTTTGGATGTGGCACAAAGTATTTTCGGTGTTTTGTAGGTCCTTAGGGATAAAAAAACTTTATTAGGGATGATGTTTTCTCAGGAGCTTTGAACATATGCAGATTTCAACTGAGTACTTAGAAAAGAAGAAAATGCAAAGAGAGGTTGGAATAAGACAATTTTTAAAAATGGGTATGTACATGTTTACGAATGAACTTGAGGAAACAGGGTAAAATTGTTTCCAAATTTCTAGTGTACATTCATAGGCTCCTTTAAGTGCTCACAAGCTGATTCATGTTTTGGTGCTTGAATAGCTGTGTGTTTGGAGTATTTGGGGAGGGCCTAGGAAACAGAGATGAATGCAAAGACAATGCTGTGGATTAAGACCTGCCCCACTGGTCTGACTTTTATGATTCTGGTGTTTCAAAATGAGTATGACAAAATGGGACAAAAGTCAGAATACTTGCTTCAAACTGCCTGCTTCCAGGTGGAAAGACTGGAAGAAAAGTAACACTCTCTCACATACAATAGGATATACTGAAAATAATGTAGACAGAAGTTGAGAATCCAAGATTTAAGACAAAACAAACAAACAAACATGTATCCAATGAACAAAGCCCACTTGGGAAGGAAGGAAATCCTTGAAGATTCTTTCTTAGAAACCACTGAGATACACTTAGGCACAAAAGGATACCTGTGCAACATTAATTTCTCATAGCAGATGCTATTACACAGCCAGAATGAGCTCTTTACACAGAATGACAGCCCCTGGTAGTGACAGAGAAACCAGTCTTACTTATGCTCTCTCAAAACTGTTGTGCTCTCTAATATTGGTGAGGAAACTGTGGTGAGCTAAATAAGGGAAATCTTAATTTTACAAAAGGAAAATAAAAACCCAAGAACTTCAATCTTAGGAGAAAGAACTTAGAACAGTAGTCATTATAATTCTCCACAAATGCCAACAGGTTACATTTTAATTGGCACTTTTGTATATTACTGGTGACAATTGTAAATTGTCACAATCCTCTTGAAAGCAATATGGCAGTAAAGAACTGTAGAAATGGTCCTAGTTCTTAACCCAGAATGTCAACTTGGGAAATATACTTAAGGAAGTAATTCCACAGAAACAGAAAATCTATATGCAGGAAAGTTTCATTATAGCAGCTTTAAAATGTCAACTACAAAAAAGTCTGAGCAACAATATATGTTTAAAACAACATAGACATTGTTTAGAAAGTTATGGAATATTTATGTTATCTATGGAACATTATTCAGCCATTAATATTATAATTGTGAAGACAAGGAACGAGAAAAATGTTTATGCTATGTTGATAAAAGGAACAGTGGAATTAAAATGTACATCTACTGTTTTTGCATCTATTAAAAAGTATCCATATGACTGTAAAGAAAATGTGCAAAACTGTATGCGGTTTTTTCATTTAGTAAGTATATTTTAAATAAAATGTAATAGAAGCTGAACTAGTCAATGGTGATGAAAATACTAAGTAAGGGGATAACAAAGATATATGAAAATGGTCTCAAACATCTGTGGGAATGCTGTTGATTTTACTTGAGGGAGATTGTTGGAAATACAAGTGGTATGAACAATCTTTTATAATAAAAATGGTTGAATGAGATTATATGTCCAATGGAGATAGTCTAAGTCTGAACATTATATGTACAATTGTCTTCACATCGCCCTCAGTCACAAAGACGGAGTGTCAACAGATCTGACACAACCAGAGGATTCCTAAATAGAACAGAATTGTGAGTCCTATGCTGTGATTCTCACCACTGTCCTCTCCCAACAGAACTTACTACTTTGTGTTTGATGTACATAATTGAATATGTAATATGCATGTACATGAGCTTATATACCATGTTATAGACTTCTGTAAATATGGAACTGTTTGCATCTTATAAGCAAAAGTTAACCAATGATTATTATGTAAAACCATATAGAACCACGATCCAGGCTGGTATTGCTCATGCCTTAGAAGCTCAAACACACCTACATTCATAGTGATGGCCATTATTAGGAGGCACTACTCTGTCTTTGGTGGGGGGCAGGGGAAAAAGCATCACAACCTAGTTTTACTTGCCTTTCTTATGAGAACCAGGTATAAAAAGTGCATTTATAAGAATTTTAGGTTGTATGTAATTGTCTATGAATAGCCCTCAATTTTAAATTTATTTCATATTATAGAGCTTTAGTACTCATTGCCAAACACAAAAACAAGTCATTACTACTAACTTAGAGAATCCTATATGTTCAATTTATCTTATTTTACTTCCTACTCACAGATATATCATGAATTGTATGCTATTCTAGATTCTGAATTGTGTACTACTCTTGCTTTCTTTTATTCAGAAAATGCTTTTAACTGATTACATATCTATCTTTAGATAGGATATATTTAATTTTGTGGGGCTTTGAATCTACATAGATGAAATTATATCATGGGTATTCTTTAGCAACTTGATTTTTCACTAAAATTATGTTTTAAGATTCAATCATATTGATGTGTACAGCTATAGCTTGTTTTCACCTGTAAATAGTATTTAGAGTAGCATTTGTTTACATGAATATATAACAGCTAATTCATTCAACTTCATGTTGATTGGCATTTGTGTTTACAGTTCTTTGAATTATAAGCATCACTGTTATGAAGAACCTTGAACATACTTATGGATGCACACAGAGGTATTTCTCTGGGTAACATTCTGGAAGTACATTAAATGTACATTGCAGCAAGGTTTCTAAAATCAATATTCACCCAAAAGTTGAGATCAAACATAAACTCTGTCAGAATATAATCAATTTTATATAAAAATTCATATAAAAGTTTAATTATGATTAGAATGTAATGATTATAATTTAACAAGTCAAATTTCTCTTATTAAATGACTATATAAGGCAACTGCAAAATTTCTTGTGTTTCATAGAGACCAACTTTGGTGAGAGAAAAATGCTTTTATTCTGCATATAGCCAGTAATTATGGTTGAAAACAATATAACATTAGAGTCAAAACAAAGTATTACTCTTGAGTAATGTGTAAACCACTCCTGGTCTTTGCCATACAGTTTCATCATCAATGACAGCAAATCATGCCATGTTCACTGATTTTTTTCCAGGAATTACATGAAGTGATTAATGAAATTCCTGTAATTACTAGAAGCACAATCATTCAAACATAAGCCAAAGTGGAACCATTTTTGGTTCAAAGAAGCACATTTCAACAAATATTTAAAGGTTAACCTCAAACAAGACATATCTTAGTTACAACAAAATAACTTAGGAATAAGTAAAAGTTACATACCAAATTATAAAATTTAAAGGTACCTACTTCTAAAGTAAAACAGTGGTTTAAAAAAATCACACTAGAAATTAAAAATATTTAGAGGTAAAATTATGAAAATGGCACATGTCAAATGAACTAGCACTCAATAAAATGTTGAGTGATAGTGTGTTATTGAAATTTGTACAGTAGTAAAACTAAAAATTCAAAAACAAGCCACTCAAGAAAAATTAGAAATAGCAACAACCAAAAGCAGGAACCAATGAACAGGCACTTTAAAAACATCTTAACAGAATTTTAAAAATAATTAAGTTATCCTAATAGCTATGTAAAGGGGTTTCAATTCAACCTGTGAATTTGTGAATATAACGCATCTTGATCAATGTTACCCCTTTCATCATGATCCCCATCTCTCCTTTCTCCTCCATTCTCTCCACAGGCACATTAGAAATACTAATAAAGATTTGTCAAACATGTGAGAGTGAAGAAACAAGAATAAATGGCATACATGAACTATATTAAGAACATAAAAGGGCTATTAATACAGAAGCTGTGCTCCTAGAAAGGTAAAAGATTGTTTATAGGCAGGTATATAAAAATAAATTAGATAACATAGATGTTATAGCTTATGCTCTATTAAAAATATAAGGTACACTAAAATATAGTGTAAAAATATGATAGGTAATATTCTAGAAAAATGTAGCTCACCAAAGTCTGCCTGACTCAAGAAGTTAGAGGAAAGCTGCAGCAATTAAGAAATTTGTGTGAAGCTGAAATTCTGACAATACGAACTCAAGGACAAGATGACTTAACTGGTTTTGCCAAGAGTATAAGGGAAAGGTGTTTCTAATCACAGACTATTCAAGAAATCTGAAGAAGAATGAATGCCCTCAAACTCATGAGATTTATTTAATTTCCATAAGAAATGAACCCCAAGATAGGTACACAAGTGGTTTTTTCTTTCTTGCTATTGTTTCTGACATATTCATAAGGTGATTGCTTTGTTGCTTTGTATGTCCCTCCCCCCATGTTTTGATGTTGGTATAATTTGAAGAGGGGAAGGGAAAAAACAAATTGTTTGAATAGTGATACAGGTGGACCCACAGCAACAATGAGATGTACAAGACATTATGTTGAAAAAAATGAACTTTACAATTTAGGTGTGGGGGGAGTGTAATTGTGGAGGTGGGAGGGAAGGGATGGATGGTAGGGGAAAAACAAAGAAGGAGGCAACAATGCTTGATAAGAAATGTACTCATTACCTTGCTCATGTAATTGTAACCCCTCTGTATGGTATTTTCACAATAAAAAAAACTTATTTAAATAAATAAAAATAAAATTACATTAAAAGTGAAATGAAACTAAAATTTCATGTAAAATCTCCTTGATGCAATGTTAAAAACTTAGGCTATTTTAAAGAGTCTGAGTATTGTAAACTCTATAGCTCTGTAAAAGAAAAAATGGTGTCTCATGTTCTGTTCAAATTGTACGCATAATGTGATGATGATCACTTCTAAAATCAAAGTGAAATGAAAAATGTCACACTGAAAAAAAAGAATTTAAAAGAATTATGAAAAGAAAAAGAAAAAGAAAACTTATAAACATTGCTTTAAGAATGTTAAACAAAATATTAACAATTGAATATAGCACTGTATAGGATAATATATCATAGACACTTTGGGTTTGACTTCAGCACTTGAAGTTAATTTTTGTTGCTGCTGTTGTTGGTTGTGGGACCTGAACTCTGGGCCCAGGTGCTATCCTTCAGCTCTTCAGCTCAAGGCTAGCACTCTACCATGTGAGCCACAGCACCACTTCTGGATTTTTCTGCTTATGTGGTGCTGAGGAATTGAACTCAGGGCCTCATGCATGCAAGGCAAGCACTCTACCACTGAGCCACTTTCCTAGCCCAAGAACTCAAAGTTGATTTAACATTAGAAGAAATATGAATGAAGATAATTCATTACTTCATCAGCTATAAAAGTTCAAGATTGTCTTCACAGATCCATAACATTTGGGTGAGGAAACATTTTTTTCTGCTAAGAGCCATTTGCATATTTATGGCATCATTATGAGCCACACAAAATGATCAATATAGACAGTGGCTATGGACAGTCAACTAGAAGCATATATGACAGTTGTCAAGTCAAACATCAATTGATTTCTTAGTTCCCTTAGGCCAGACATTCCCTCCCTAGGGAGGGTAGTTAACTCATAAAAGTACTTTCAAGAATTTTTTTATCAAATGATATATTTAAAGTGAAAAGTTAAAAGCACTGCCTCTGAAGTCAACAAAGGGGAAACAGTTTCCATTTTCTTTTCTTTTAGCATTTGTTGGGAATCCAAGCCAGCAAAATAAGGCAAGAAAAAGAAAAAAGATGGAATTTGAAAGAAACATAGCTATGTTTCTTTTTAACTAGGATACTGAGCCTTATAAGAGCTCCATTGTAACAATGAGAAGTACAAGTCGTTATGTTGAAAACTAACTTTACAACTTTGGTGGAGGGCGGGGAGGATTGGGTGGGGGGGAGGGGCAGGGGGAGGATGGGAAGGGATGGGAAGGGGAAACAAAGGAGGAGGCTACAATGCTTGATGAGAAATGAACTTATTATATTGCCCATGTAATTGTAACCCCTCTGTACAGTATTTTCACAATAAAAAAATAAAGAGCTCCAGGTTTTTTCACTGAGTGTAATATTTTTTCTGTTTTTTAATTTTCTTTAAGTAGTTGTGGTTATACAAAGGAATTGCCATTTAACAGAGCTGTTTATGCATATATCTTGATCATTGTTATCCTTTTCAAAATTCTCACCCATCCCTTCCCTACTAACCCCTTCGCTCACTCTTCTTAATTTTGTGGGACTTAACATTGGATTCTTGACTGCATTTTCCCCCTCTTCTGCTCTTATATACCCACCCCTCCCCTTGACCTAACCCCACATCTTTTGAGAACCTGCTTCCTGGTATTTCATTTGATGAACTTTGATTTTGGTTTTCTAAGGAAGTACACTATTTGAATTCTTCCTTGAATCTACCATATTTCAGTTAACACATTTGCATATACTTGCATAATTCCCCATGTATTAACTTATGACTTTATAAACAAAATCTAGCTTCCACAAATAAGGGAAAGCATACATCCTTTGACTTTGTGGACCTGACATATTCACTTAACTTTTCCAGGTCTTTCCATTTCTTTAAAATTTTTTTTTACAATATCATTCTTTCTAATGCATGAATAGAATTCCACTGTGTATATACCACGTTTTGATCCATTCCTCCCCTGGGGGCATCTGGGCTGATTCCATACCTTGGCTATGGTAAATAGTGCTATAAAATACATGGTTATGCTGGTGGCTTTACTGTATCCTGGTCTGTAAACATTTGAGTAAATGCCCAGAAATGGAATTGCAGGATCACCGGTCATTCTATGATTCATTTTTTGGAGAAACCTCCACACTGCTTTCCAGAGTGGTTGAAGAAGTTTACCTTCCAACCAACACTATCTTAGGGTTCTCTTTTAGCCACATCCTCACATCATACTAAAGAGTTTCTGCATAGCAAAGAACATAGCCAACAACTAAAAAGCCAGCTTACAGAAGGGGAGTGTTTTTCCAGCTACAATCAGACATGGGCCTAATATCCAGATTATACAGAGAACTTGAAAAATTAAACCCTCAAAAAAACCCAACTACTCAGTTAATAAATGGGCTGATGAACTAAAGAGAGTCTTCTCGTCAGAAGTAAAAATGGCCAATAGATACATGAAGAAGTGCTCAACATCTCTGGCCATAAAGGAAATGTAACTCTAAACAATACTGAGATTTCACCTTACACCAGTTAGAGTGGCCATTTTCAAGGAAGTATCAATTGTTCAAATACATCATTATTTCCACCATTAAAAGTAACAAACAATGATACCAATTAAATTTTGAAATTGCTTTGACAATTGTCCTCCATGCTATGCAAGTCTTACACTTGTATTTAGAAATTCCTCATATTTTCCAGGTTCACACATGTGCTCCTCTTCTCAGTTTTATTATTTGATGAATGATAGATAATTACTATGCAATTATTATAGTAATCACATGTCAGATTGCTCTTACCTACTTTTCATTGTATGGTACTTTATTATTATTTCGCTAGTTAATACATTTTAATTTTTTCCACAATAGTTAATCTAGTTTATGTTCTGTTTCTCTAATTCTATATGTTTTGTGTATTCAGAAACATTCCCTACCATTTAATAATAGTGTAATTGTACATCTCATTGTTACAATGGGTCAATCTGTATCATTATTTCTGTATTTTGTTATTTTCCTTCCCCTCTCCAAATAAGAAAAATATATATACAAGATGCAGGGCACCGGAATCAAATACAGAAAATTCAACATCATTTTTTTTGTTGGTCATGGGCTTGAATTCTGGGCCTGGGCAGTATCCCATAGCTCTTCAGCTAGACACTATGTTGAAAATGAATTTTATAGCTTCATGGTAGGTTGGAGGGGTGGGGAGGGAAGGGAGAAGTTGGGGAGGTGGGGGGGGAAGGGATGGTAGTGGAAAAACAAAGGAGGGGGTAACAATGCTCGATAGGAAGTGTACTCATTATTTTACTCATGTAACTACAACCCCTTTGTACAGTATCTTTACTATATATATATATATATATATATATATTGTATGTGTGTGTGTGTCTGGTCGTGGGGCCTGAACTCTGGACCTGGGCACTGTCCCTCAGCTCTTCAGCTCAAGGCACTACCACTTGAGCCACAGCGCCACTTCCGGCTTTTTTTCTTTTTGCTTATGTGGTGCTGAGGAATCGAACCCAGGGCCTCATGCATGCAAGGCAAGCGCTCTACCACTGAGCCACCTTCCCAGCCCCCTACAATAAATACATATTAAAAAAGACAAAAAAATAATTGTGTAATAGTTGCAAAGGCATTTTAATGGACAGATTTAGCATGTGTAGCTATGACTAAGTTCACTCATAGGCAGTGATGACTGGATTGTTCCCTAGAAAATAATGACTATAAATTAGACTCTAAAACTTATTTCAAAGTCAGGGATATGAAATGCTAAAGAGTTATACTGTGAAACTGGTAAGACATTTTAGAAAGAGGCAAGATGAGTATAGAAAAAGATTGTGTTTCTTTCTATTTTTTTTCCTTTTTATTTTTGTTTTTTGTTTTACATGTCCTGGGGCCTGAAATCTGAGCCTGGGTGCTGTCCCTGAGCCTCTTTGTGCTCAAAGCCAGCGCTCTACCACTTGAGCCACAGTTCCACTTCCAGATTTTTCTGAGTAGTTTCTGAGCTTTTTCTGAGTAGATGAGAGTTTCATAGACTTTCCTGCCCAGGCTGGCTTTGAACCGTAACCCTCAGATCTCAGCCTTCTGAGTAGCTAGGATTATAGGTGTGAGTTATGGGCATCCAGCAAGATTGTATTTCTTTATGAGCAATGGGAAGTCGGAGTTCCTACTTTTCTGTCCTATGTAGGAGGCAATATAAGGTGGGGAGAGATGAACACAAGCACTTTCTCCAATTTCCTTGCCTCTCTTCTAATGTTGGCATTTTTTCTACCCCAGCCTCCAGCATGCATCCTGGAAGACAGCTTTGTTCTGTCCAGGAATTCCTCACATTGATTTTGGAATATGTGGGGATTGTGAATCTTTCTACTGCTCTTTAGATTCTCTAAGATTAAACTTGGAGAATGGAATCACTGAGGAAAGATTTCCAGATAACAGAAACATTTACTTTCTTTCTTTTTTATTGTGAGAATACCATACAGAGGATGGGCAGGATAACGAGTACATTGCTTCCTCTTTGTTTCCCCTTCCCATCCCTTCCCATACTTCCCCCACCCCCCACCTGATCCTCCCCCCACCCCCCACCAAAGTTGTAAAGTTCGTTTTTCGACATAACGACTTGTACATCTCGTTGTTGCATGGGTCCACCTGTATCCTTAGTTAAATAGTTTGTTTTTTCCCTTCCCCTCCACAAATTATACCAACATCAAATACAGTGAAAGCATGGGTTATACCGTGAGGGAGGGACATACAAAGCAACAAAGAAATCATCTTATAAATATGTTGGAAACAATTGCATGAAGGGAAAAAATTTTGAATATTTATCTTGGGGTTCATTCCCCTAGCATCAACTTATCTGACCTTTTCTGTTTGACTCAGACATATACTAGCTATTGCAAATAAGGGAAACCATGGGACCTATGTTTCTTTGGGCCTGGCTTACTTCACTTATCATATCTAACTCAAGTATTATACTTTTTTTTGTTACAAAGAAGATGATCACCAAAGAATCTCACCTTCTGTTTTGTTATTTATTATCTTCACCAATGTAGATCTCAAAAAATTACTTTTTAGCAAATCCTGCCATTTGGAATAGTTTACTTAAATAAATAATTATTACGTTTGCTGTTGGAGCTCTTGCAAAGATCTAATAAAAAGCTTTTGAATGTCTTAAGTACATCAGATTGATGGGTCTAGTGTATATTTTTTAATTGTGTTCATTATCTCTGACATCCCAAATCTACAGAGAATTTGAACAAACAAAATGCTCTTTTGTATGACTGTTTTATTCTAAATTCTTTCAGAAAACTCCCAAGAGTTGATTAGCTAATTTTATCTTGCACTTAATAAATCTGATGATAGCCACTCTCTAATTTGCTACTTCTCTTTTGGATAGCTGACCATTTTCTGAAATATGTTACCACCAAATGATCACCTACCTAATGATTAAGACAGGTAGGAAACCTGTTTTCATGTATGTGGATGCTATCTTTTCATTTTTTCTCCAATTATTTCCACAGCCATTTAGCCATAGTTTCCCTGGGAGATTCCTTTGACTTCCAGTAATGTGTGTCTGTTTGTTAATCACACAATATGGCTTTCTTATCGACCTTACCTCTACTGTACACATTCTCTTCTCATCTCAGCTATTGTGCTGTGAGTAGGTGAGTAAAATAAGATACAGTTATTGTACTGATTTGGAAGAAAATGGTTGTCAAAATAATAATACTCCATGTATCTTTTTCCAGTGCCATAGCTGCTGCTTCATTGACAAGAGCAAATGTTTATTATTGGTAAGGATGCACAGCCAGTATCTCCAAGGAGGACAAAAAGAAGTAACATTGCTTTAGTTTTCATCACCAGCAATCAAATTATACACATTCTTACCATAAAATTCACATTTATCAAAATATGACAGGAATATTCTGTGCTCTGACATTTTTATAGTTTTTGATATGATAGAGACTTCTGGATGGAACACTTTGATAGAGTTTTATATGACATATATGTGTTAAATATGTTTGCCAATTCTTTTACTTTATAGGAAAGTTACTGGGACCTGTAAACAATAAACCACTGGAAGGTCAATTTTATAGAGATTTCCTTTGGTCTACTGTGTGAGAGGGCTAATTTGGAGTATATTGACAGTGAAACAATTCTTTTGTGGATGTCGTTTTGCCTGGTGACTTGTAAGTAATCCGTCCCATCTTCCTGCCTAGGTAAGTGCCAGAGTTCTTAAGAGTTATTTATTATTTGCTGCTTTATAAGTATATATCAAGGTCTTTTCACTTGTTTTAACATTGTCAAGTGGAAGTTAAGGGTTGGATTTCAGATGTGAGGGCGATCTGGCTGCGACATCTGTCACCCCATTGATCGCCAGGGTTGATTCAGCTGATCTGGCTGGCTAGGCGGGTGTCCCCTTCCTCCCTCACCGCTCCATGTGCGTCCCTCCCGAAGCTGCGCGCTTCGTTGAAGAGGACGACCATCCCTGATAGAGGAGGACCTGTCTTCGGTCAAGGGTATACGAATAGCTGCGCTCCCCTGCTAGAACCTCCAAACAAGCTCTCAAGGGTTGGATTTCTACTATGAAACTTGAGAGGTAGTGTAAGAGAGATAACATGGAGGGGAATGATGGGCTGACTAAAAAGTTGAAAAAGAGTTTGACTTCTAGACTGAATAGTTTCTAGCTATGACTTTGTGTAAGTTGTTATATCTCTCAGAGTCTCAGTTTCCTCAGGTATAAAGTGGGAATAATAAATGTGCTTAGCTCATAAGGAGTAAATGAGAAAATGTGTATAGTCACATAGTCCAGACAGACAAGATGAGAACAAATACTTCATCAAGACAAAGGAACAAAGGAGTAGATGTATGTGCAATATTTGTTATGGTATGAAAGGTGTAACTTGGTATTTGCTGCAGCTGATACTACCAATAATGTTATTAAAAGGCTTCTATTGTGCTTGCCAAAAAATAAAATCTTCTCTTAAATGTAAAATATTCCCAAAGCAACACAGAACTAAAATGAGCTAGACAGAAATTACAATGGTGAAGCATTAACAGTAAAAATTATTTTAATCTTCAGAGGAAAATAAAAGCTAATGCAATGATTGAGAGTGAGATAAATAACCTTGAAAGCAATGGTTAACTGATAAATAGAAAACCCTTCAAAAATAACAAAGGGCCTACATCAAAGTTTTTGGCTAATGGTGTGAATACTTAGGAAATATTAGATGTCTTATGACAGAACTTTCACCCTTACACTGAGGCCACAAAGTTAGTAAACAAAGGCCAAGGAAACAGGGGATGATCAACTGTAAGTCCAAATCTCATCTCATTTTCCTGTCCCTCTCCAACACTGTCACCTCCTGAAGTAATTTAATCTGCTGCCACAGAAAGAAATGGTAAGCCCAGCCTTCAGAATTCAGAAATGTCAAGCAATAAAGGGAAAGCATTCTCTTTATTCCCAAGAGCATTACAAAGCATAGGTTAACAATCTGATAATCACTGACCAATGTACCGTCTGTCTGATGAAAAAGCCGCCACCAATTTAACGTGATAAAAGATAAATCAGTGCTCCTGAGGAAACCATTAAGTCTTAAGCTCTAATTTTCTTAGTGAAATCTTTACGCTATCGTCTTATTATAAATGAATCCTGGCATTAACCTGGGAAAGTGGTGCTGGAAGATTTTGAGAACTCCAGGACACCCAACTTAGGTCATGTTCTTAAACTTCTAGTAAAAACTACCAATTTACAAGAACCTATTTCTAGAAGTTATAAAAATAAAAGAGGGCAGGTTGGGAGAGACAGATGGATATCTTAACAAATAATATATATATGTATATATATATATAATTTTTATGGGGATCTCATTGATGTTTAGAAATACTTTGCACAACAGCATGGCCACTGGGGTGCTATAATGACATGCCCCATTATAAAATGTAACACTAAGTAAATGTAGGAGTGGAAATTTAACAATTGAACATTTAATGGCTGCAATTATGGCAAAAGAATAATGAACCTATTAGACAGGAGAGCTGGCAATTACTCTACAGCTTATTGGAATACAGCTGTGAAAAAGTAATACAGCGGCATACTTAAGAATGGTTATTAAAAGGGGATAATGCATTCTGTTTACAGTGACAGAAACAATTTTTCTTCTAAAATGAAACGGCACTTTTTGGCTATCAGTTGTATGAACTCAGATATGATGAATCCTACTATTTAGAGGCAATGCATTTTCAGATATACCTCTCTAGCTGTAAATGATGTCTCTACTATGACCATAAGGGTAAAATCTTTTTCATGGAAGACATATAAGAAGATGTCAAAATGGACTTATAAACACTAAATAAATCATGGGGAGAAAAGTGGGCTAAATTTTAACTGTTTCAAATAGCAGCAATAAATGAAATAGCTGCAAGTTCAAAATAAAGGTTGTCAAGAGAAGGTGTGCCAAACAATTACATGATCTATGAAATCATCATTTTGGTGTCCACAGATGATGGATGCGTCCCATTAAATCTTCAGCTGTATATACTTCTGAGTACAATTTATATGGCCCTCTCCACTTTCAGATTTATCCATCCAATGTAGTTATCAGAACCCCAGGAGTCAACCAAGCAACCAGACTGACTAAAAACAATAATCTAAACCAGGGGTCAGTCATTGAAGTACGGTTGAAGTGTAAGAAAAGTGCCCTACCTAAGTGCATTTGACAGAATGGAGAGAGAGCTTAGTCCCTCAAGACTTGTATACTCACTCTGTGATTGGTTTTGAAGGGAAAGATGCATTCTTGTAACAATTTGTCATTTCTGGTGATTTTCCAGGTAAATTGGAGGGACATAAAATAAGAGTACAGTGCTCAGAATGCTGGAAATCAGAGTCTAACTTGGAATGCTAGAAAATCAGAGATCTTGGAGGAAGGCTTCTAATCTATATCCTTCTGCTCCCTTGCAGCATTAACTCGTCAAAAACAGGGAAGAGGTTCCTTTATTTTGAGGACTTTATTTTTTTCATCAAGGAAGACTCTATGTTCACAATTATAGCATGATGTGGTATATTTTTCTTGCTTAACAGAATTCTTCTTTGGGAAATATCTATCTGAAACTAAAGTCTGGGTCCCTCTTCATGTTACTGTATAACCATTTTACGGGACATCATTCAAGCATAATAGTCATACCTTCAGCCTCATCTTGCCTAGAAAATTCTGGTAAACAGATGCCTGGCCCATTCCAGTCTGCATTTTGTAGTAATTCAGTCTCCTGCCTGGAGTTTTTTGTGTCCTAAATCACAAGCTCTAGAAAGGGGCTGTTTAAAATGGTATGTTCTGTCTAGAATAGGACACTTTGATGTTTGACACATGTAAAAAGTGGAAAGTAAATTTTCTTCTAACCTGAAAGGAAGTTGCTTGGGGCAGAGAATGAATATGAGGCTGTAAAACAAGAAGATGTTTTTGTTGTTTGGTGGGTCACAAACCTGTTCTGAAGATCTGACAAACTCTGTAGACAAACATTCCATAAAAAGCATATATATATTAACTTTACATGAAATTTCAGGGCTAAAAAATAAGATGTCTGCAGTCCTAGATTGAGATTTATACATAAGTGTTAGTATTAGCTTGTATAGTACTTAATCTAAATAAAGCTTATCCAACTGCCAAACCTTCTTGAACATTAATAAGACCAATAAGAATGAATACATTAAGCCCATTTGGTTAAAATAATTATAGCTACACATTGCTCCTGGCTTTTATTCCAAGTTATAGTTTGACCAGTTTGTATTTCCTCCTCTCTTTTTTTTCATGTGAGTGCAGATAGAAGGAAGAACTGGAAATAGAATGTGCAGTGAGTGCACAAAGAGAGACAATTTTAGATGACCAACTCCTAGTAATGCAATCAAATATTACTCTACAAAGATTAGACAGCAGTTTTGTCCATCCATTTTCTTCCTTCTCTAACCTGACCTTTGAACCAAATGTCTCTTCAACTAAGTTCATGATGATGGAAATTATTGAGAACGCTACACAAAGGCAGGGGACAATAAAAATAGGTGGAAAGGGAGGTTTCCATGGTATCTGACAGGACTGGACAGTGAATCTGTCCTGCTCTGATTTCTAATGGCTACTCTCCTCTTCTCCACATTCCATGGCTTACCCTTTAAGTTTCACCTTGCACTTTGGTTCTGGTCTTGAAATAAAAATATTGCATGTCTATTATATATTATGACCCAGTTTGTATTTAAGTTTCATTTCCCTGAAATAGATGTGCACACTAGATACATACACTTTTTTATTGAATGAACCTCTTTTTGGTTAGCAATAGCTCAAGCAGTCTTTACTTCTCAAACTCTGGAACTCTGAGATGGTTTGGGAGTGGTCCTGACTTGATGTTTCTGGAAGCTTCTGTATTCTGCTATGCTGAGTACAGGTTGGTGGTGGAAGAATGGGTAGAACTATAATTACTGAGGTGAGATAGGAGGTGGGAAAGAAGAAGAGGGCACCAAGTCAGCACATGCACACCAATATGGAAAGTTAAACTTCTGCCTTCTTTCATTTGATCACATTGTCAGGTTATCAAGAGGTTAGAAATGCAGGTTAGAAAGAGGGCATCCAAGCTACGATTTTAGATGTGTGCACTATTTCAGATCTTAGTTTCTATTGTGCAGTGAAATATAGTGATTTCTAAAAATACCCTAATTATCGTATAAGAAGTATAATTATATTGCTTAGTATGTGTATTAACATTGTCAATTTAAGTGACAATATTTAATACATGCATCCTGATTTGTCATTTCTTTGTTTTCATAAGGAAACCCAGAGCTCTACAAAGAAAGAGAAAAAGAGGAAATATTCTAGACCTTTTATCTATTTCTCAGAAGCTCTGAGCAGAGAGAGAGAGAGGAAGAGAGAGAAGAGAAGAGATGGGAAAAAGGTGAAAAGTAAAGATTAAAGGCAAGCCTTTCTGCTTGGGTGCCAGTGAAGAGATTTGCTGTTTTTCTTCATGACCTTTGTGTCATCTCCTTCATTTCTCTCCTCATAAATTAAAATGTGTTTTCTCTTTTTTTGTTTGAATTGCCCACATATATCCCAATGAACACTTGCCAATTAAACTATCCAGAGGATATAGTGTGGATTCCATGAGAGTATCCTAAAGTATAGTATTGTTATTAATATTATTGGCAGTCCTGCAGTTTGAACTCAAGACCTGGGTGCTTTCCCAGTGCTTCTTTTTCTCAAGGCAAGCACTCTACCACTTGAGCTCCACTTCTGGCTTTTTTGGTAGTTAATTGGACTTTAGAATCTCAGGGACTTTCCTGCCTGGCTAGCTTTGAACCATGATCCTCAGATCTCAGCCTCCTAGGATTACAGGCATGAGCCACTGGTGCCTAGCTCTACAAGGTTTTATAGATACTAAAATACCAGGTGCTACTATTCTTTGATTCTTTGATGTCACATAGCAGAGTCTCAATGCACGTTTTATTGAATTAAGTCAGTGAGGTTTGAAAAGATAGTATACTTTGAAGCTGCCTTCCAAATGCCCATAGCAAAGCCTCGAATAACTTTGCCTCCACATGTCTTTAGGGGTTATTTGGGTAATGTTTAACCTTGTTCAACTGATCAACTTTCTGCACTAAGTGTGCCATAGGAATATTTGCCTAGTTGAGAATTCTGAGTTTCTTGTCATAGCTCCATTTTATACCAGTGGAGTGGTCCTGAAAATTTCATTTAATACTTCTAATTTGTCCTCCTCTTTCTCTGAAAACATAAAACATGCAATTAAGGTAATATGATGTTTTGTTATCTAAATGTTTATAATTGTCATTTTAATATTATCCAATATGATGGTATTTGTGACAGATGATGTAAAATCTTAACTTAATCTTTGATCTTTTGTTGTCTGAATATACTACATTTTTTATTTCACTTTTTTTGTGTGCCAGTGCTGAGACTTGAACTCCAGGCCTAGTTGCTATCCCTGAGCTTTTGTCCTCAAGGCTAGCACTCTACCACTTGGGCTACAGTGCCACTTCCAGCTTTTTTTGGTGTTTAATTGGAGATAAGAGTCTCACAGGCATTCCTGCCTGGACTATCTTCAAACTGTCATCCTCAGCTCTCAGCCTACTGAGTAGCTAAGATAATCGGTGTGAGCCTCTGGCGCCCTGGTAATATTTTTTTTTGACATGAGGATTTTTATTTGAATACTTTCATAAGGTTTGAACTTTTTTTTAATTTAATTTTGTTTTATTTGTGAATATACTGTACAGAGGGGTTACAATTGCATGGGCAGGATAATGCGTACATTTCTTACCAAGCATTGCAGCCTCCTCCTTTGTTTACCCTTCACATCCCTTCCCAGCCTCCCCCCTCCCCCCAATCCCAATCCTTCTCCTTCCCCCCCCTCCCCCGCACCCACGTTGCAAAGCTCATTTTGGACATGACAACTTGTACTTCTCATTGTTGCAACAGGTCCACCTGTATCCTTAAACAACTGGTTTTTTCCCATGCCCTGGTAATATTGCATTATCACTTCTAAGACAAATAGACATCTAAATGTGTATTCTGTACTTTGCAGATCCATGAAAATCTGATTTTCATTTGACATGTCAGTTCCAAGGTGTAGGAAGTTGATCTGCAAGACAATTGAAGGAGTAAGGCTTAGGTTATTAAGGAACAACATTTTCAACAGAACCCCACCCCTTTCTCAGCTTCCATCAGGAGATTTAAAAGTCCAAGGCCAGCCCTGGCTACCTCTGCAGATTACAGCCTCTGTTAAAAGACATTTTCTCATATTACAGTGGAGCTGGTAGAAAGCATCAACTCACTGTGCTTCCATGCACTAGAACTGACAGCCAGGAAGTAATGGCACACACTATCTTCCCTTTTTTTTTATTTTTATTTTTATTTTTTTTTTATTGTAAAGATACTATACAGAGGGTTACAGTTACATGAGTGAGGTAATGAGTACACTTCCTCTTGAACATTGTTAGCCC
>NW_012267444.1:715794-721088 GCF_000151885.1 Dipodomys ordii
TGGGGGTGGGATCCTCGTGGAGAATCCCGGCTGGTAGGTTTCTCTGTTCCTGGCGATCTGCTGTTCTGCGGACCGGTACCTGGTATCTGCCTATCTTCCCTTTTTTAAAATATATTTTTATTATAAAAATATTGCTTACAGAGGGGTTACAGTTACGTGAGCAAGGTAATGAGTACATTTCCTATCAAGCATTGTTACCTCTTCCTTTTTTTTCCCCCTACCTTCCCTTCCCTCCCACCTCCACAACTACACTAACCCTCCCCCGCCCACCTAAATTATAAAGTTTCTTTTTCAACAGTGTGTCTTGTACATCTCATTGTTACAATGGGTCAACCTGTATCACTATTTAAGCATTTTGTTTTTTTCCCTTCCCTTCCCCAAGCTAGAGAAGTGTATCTACAAAGAAACAAAAAAAATCACAGGGGTACATTATAAATACCTTAGGAACAATAGCAAGAAAGAGAAAAACACGTGTGTCCCTATCTTGGGGTTCATTTCACTTAACATCATCTTATCTGATCATAGGTATATAGCTTTTGGCCTTTTCTGCTTGTCCCAGACATATACTAGCTATTGCAAATAAAGGAAACCATGAAGTGCATTTTGTTGATAAGAAAATACAGAAATAAAGCTAAATTCTGGCAAGCAATATTATTAGTGAGGTGATTAACAAGAAGTAAAGAAATATATTGCAGCCACACAGCTCCATGAATGCATATTCCCAGTAACTAATATCTGAGGCAAATATTTTAGATGTTGAATTGGCTGATAATTGCAGCTATCAGTAGTAGAGTACTATGTAATATGTAATAATAGAGTAATGTGGACTTAATTTGTAGAGAATGCATATATTCTAAAAAGAACCAATGGAGCTCTTTTGAATGAATGAAAAATTGTTGATTAGCAGTGAAAAACATTAAAAAGGAGAACAAAAACAGTTCAGAAGAAATCCTTCAAGCCTAGGTCACTTTGGGTAAACTGTTTTACAGAGAGGGAAGCAGAAATTAGCTTTATTAACATGCAGCATCACTTTTCAATGTTTTCTTTGCTCGTGTTTGCTGTTCATGGTGAGGAGAGAGTATCTGATTGCATCCAATATACCCTTCTCATGCCTTCCTGTATCTTTAACAGGCTTTGAAAAAATAATCTATTTCTTTCTCTAAATACAATACCAGAATTCCTGCCCTAGGGACTAGCTATACTTTCAAATCTAACAAATTAAGCAAGGCCTTTTTCCCCCTCTCATATATTCTCCCTTTAGGGTATCACTACATAGACCACTACTGACATATTAATAATATTTAATGATAACTACATTAGCAGCATTAATAATGGTTTTTAATTCCTTTTGTAGTGAAATCAATGCCTGTGTGCTTAAAGGAAATCATTAGCAATTCCATATTGTGTCACACAATTTTCCAATTATTTCAATACTGAATTTTCATATTACCACAGAGACATGCTAAATAAATAAGGCCTTGAAATGTGACCACTAAAGCCTTATCATGTCAGCTTCCACATGCAGTATTTTTGTGCTCAGTCATAGGAAAGAAGGAGCAAGTTCTTAGCTGTGAGCAGAGATCAGGAGTATGCACCTTGATTTGCCAAAGTCAACAGAGGCTTCTCCAGTAATATATACAAGTGGGATTGAGTATGTCTTGTTTTTTTGGGGGGGGTCTGGTCGTGGGGCCTGAACTCTGGGCCTGAGCGCTTTCCCTCAGCTCTTCAGCTCAAGGCTAGTGCTCTACCACTTGAGCCACAGCACCACTTCCAGCTTTTTTCTTTTGCTTATGTGGTACTGAGGAATCGAACCCAGAGCCTCATGAATGCAAGGCAAGCACTCTACCACTGAGCCACCTTCCCAGCCCCAATTGAGTATGTCTTATTCATTTGCTGCTTTGTCTTAGTACATGGAGCAATCTTTTTTATCCATCAATATTCTGCTACATTAAATAAAGCTCCAAATGTCCTTATATTGCTACATGAATGTTCACTGCTCATATATGACACAGTCCTATGGGAATTTGTCATGATTCTGGATGGTTCTGATCCAAGGTAGTGATTGGCGACCAGACTCTGACTTGTAATGCAGGATCTCTGCATCTTTTGTTTCCAGCCTGTTGGCTAGAAAAGAGAGAACATACATTACAATGGCACATTCACTCCTAAGTGGCCTCAGATGAGGCAGGTTGCAGACTTTCTTCATTTACCCATTAGTAGGCATTAGTCACATGACCCCACTTAGATTTATGAGAGTGGAAAAAAAATGAAGTAAAGCTCATAGTTACATTGTGAGTAGTAACTTTCTCAGCCATATCTTAGGAAAAATAAAATTTACTATTTCTAAATGGGTAGAAGGAGAAAAATCCAATGTACAGCTCAATAGAATCAAAAAATCACCCTTTCTCTAAGAATGTATAGAGCTTTTTGAATGAATTAATTCTAGATTCAGTAGTATCAGTATTTCTAATGGTAGTGCTATAGTTGTACTGGATATTTCTGCTTAGGCAAGCATATGCTCAGAACCTTTTACAGTGCATTTGCTCATAATCTTTTACAGTTTCTGACAGATAAATGTTGCTTTTCAATAAATATTTGTTGAATTAATGATCAATTCAAGAATTGAACAGCCTTCCATCCCACGTCAGTTGGCTAATGAGGCCCCAAGTAGTAATAGAACTTTTGCCACAGATGACTGCTCTAGCTCATAAAGATCATTGGGCAGCAAATGAACAGTGTTGCCTTCTTCCTTCTTCTGCGCAGCCAGATGGTGTATAGGAAACTTTCCTGGACCTGTTCTTTGTGGAGAAGAAAGGGACAGACAGACAGTTGAGTCTCATTTTTCCTCCTGGAATGATCCCTTGGAGTGAGGAAATCCCGCAGAAGCCTTTGGTTTTATGTTCCCTCAAATGTTCCTACTTTGAAGTTAAGTTTCCAGGTATTGGGAGGTGATGGTAAGACCTCATGGGAGGTCCTCTTTAAGTGGAGGCAGGAGAGCAGAGAAGTCAGGACCATGCCCTTGAACCTGTGTTTTCTTTAGTGTTTCAATGTAACAATGAAGAGCTGATTTATATGCCTGTTGGTCATGCTGTTTATCAGTACCTGATTGGTAGTTTTAAAATTTTCAGTAAGGCAATTATATATGATCAAACGTACTAAGGATTTTAGCTGTAAAGACTTAAATATGCATTGTGATGCATAGCTGTCATTTGTATATGGATGTATTGTTTGAAGTACAGCTTATTTTCCTCCCATAAGTTATATCTACTGTGTACTTACAGTACGTTTTTTCATTTTCTCTTTTCTTAAAATCAGGAGTAAAAATTGTCCTCCCACATCTAATTTGACAGTTATTTAAGAAAAATTTACTTTTTTGATAATCTTAATATATTCATACAATTGCACAACTATCACTGCAGTTTCATTTTAGATATTTCATTAATTCCAAAAGAAGTGGTATCTGCATTAGTAACCCTCCTTGTCTTCCCTTCCCCAGCTCCAGGAAACACTAGTGAAGTTTGTTTCTGAGGACTTGCTTGTTCTGTAATTTTTTAAGTCAGATCTCTAATGTTGGATGTTTATATTGTTTCTACAGGTTTCTACTATGATAAAAAAAGACCCTGATAAGCATTTAATGATATATTATTTTACATTTGTCTAATTATATAGTCTTTATCTTGCTTATGATTTCTTTTCTAAAATTTACTCACTGTAAATTCACAAATCAATGTTCATTATTGACAGTATGTTTTGAAATACGTATTTACTGTGTAATAGGTAAATTGAGCTAGTTACTATACTCCTTCCCATACATCCTTATTTTGGTAGTAAGGTCTGCTCTTGCAGAGATTTTGAGAACATCATACATTGTTCTGTAACATATGTTGCTGCTGTGGTCTCCATGTTGTGCAGTAGATCTCTTGCATTTATGCCTCCTATCTGACTGGCATTTGTAATCTCTAACCAACATCTCCCTAGCCTCTCACCAAAAGCTGCTGAAGAATATTTTATTTTGCTATATTTTTGATTTTGGATATATGTAGTCATATAACACATAAATGATTTCCTTTTGATCAAAATTCTTTTTATGTTGTCGATGTCAATGTGTTTCTGTTGTCCATTTATTTAAACTGCTTTATACAGTATTCTGTATTCTGAATATGTCACAACTTATCCATTCTACTACTGAAGAATAGTGAGTTGTATTGTTTACTACTGTAACTATTCTTGTATATTTATATAATATATAAGCATATGTAATATATGTGCCTATATATAAACATGCACATTTAATTTTGGCTATATATCAGAATAATAATGGTGGGTAATGGGTAATGGTATGTTCAAATTCACCAACTAATGACCACTTTCCACAAAGGCCACATATTTACTATTTTATCAGCTATGTTTGAGAGTTCTTACTGTTCTCATAATTATCAACATTATTTTTCTATGGTTTATTTGAGATAACTAGCTCATTGTTAGATAAATGTCATTAAGTGACATTTTGCCAGTTTCTAGTTTCACATTTCATTCTATCCATTGGTATTTTGGTGAAATGAAATTTTTAAAAAATCTAAACAATCAAATTGGTTGCTTTTAAGTGTCCAAAATATAATTCTGTGTCTCAAATCCTTAACGTGCGTAGGTCATAAAGGAATTCTTCTATCTTCTGTTTTGACAGCTTTTTAATTCAAAGTATTTAAAGATCTGGAATTGATTTTTGAATCTGGAGTGAATAAAGTATCCATTTCATTTTTGTGTATCAAAATAATCAATTGTCCCAATGTCTTTTGTTACAAAATCTGTCATTGCTCTTCTAATTTGCAATGTCAGTTTACTCACACATCAGTCTTCTAAATGGAATCTATTTATACATTTTTTCTAATGTTCTACTATGTTTCTGCTCCTGAATCAATTCAGGAGGAATATTTATAGTTATTTTTTGATATCTTAGTGGGAAGCCTTTAAAATTTCATTTTATAAAAGTCAATTCTATGATTCTTATTTCTCCTATCCATGAACATTGTAGGATTCTCAATTTATTTTGTATATTTTAAGTTCTTTCAGTGAACTCTTGTAATTTTGTCATTAAAAGATTTATATTTGGGGCTGGAAAGGTGGCTCAGTGGTAGAGCACTTGCCTTGCAAGCCTGAGGTCCTGGGTTTGATTCCTCAGCACCATATAAGCAAAAAGATAAAAAAGCTGGAAGTGGCGCTGTGGCTCAAGTGGTAGAGCGCTAGCCTTGAGCTGAAGAGCTGAGGGACAGCACCCAGGCCCAGAGTTCAGGCCC
>NW_012267444.1:722828-736662 GCF_000151885.1 Dipodomys ordii
CCGGCTTTTTCTTTTTGCTTATGTGGTGCTGAGGAATAGAACCCAGGACCTTGAGCATGCAAGGCAAGCGCTCTACCTCTGGGCCACCTTCCCAGCCCCGTATTCTATGAATTCTTGAGGCTCTTGTGTTTCAGTGCTTCATTATGACAACAAGTATTAGGTTTAGTTTAATGATAGACATTCAAATATGCTTTGGATTTTGTGTTTAGTAAAACACAGAGTTATGCTGAACCTCTCTTTCTTACCTTTTTTTTTTTTTTGGTGGTGTTGTGTTTGAACTCCCACCCTGTGATCCTCAGCTTGCTTGTTTGCTCTATTACTTGAGTCATGTCTCCAGTCCTCCATTTTGTAAATGTAGTTGTGAGGAATTTTCTGCTTGAACTAGTTTCAAACCTTGATCTTCTGGATCTCAGTCTCCTGAGTAGCTAGAATTACAGGTGTAAGCCATTAGCATTTTTCTGATGCACCTCTTTCTAAACACAGGATCCTTGCAACTATCCAAACTGCATTATCCAAAATCTATCAGTATATTCTGTTTCCTGATCTGGTTTCTAATTCCTCTACCATCCCCTTTTAAACAATAACAACAACAAATCCTCCTTTCCCAGGAAATGTGGCTTATGTGTTCCTATCTTTCTCTTGGTTTTCTGCAGCAATGGAATGTACCATCATGACAACTTCCTACTGCTCTACATAGTGTGAAATCATACCTTCTTCCCAGGATTGATCAATGATGATCTATGTTCCTCCTCTTTCGGGAACTTATACATGCCTCAGGTTGAGGGGAATATCTGACTAGTCCTTTTTCTCCAAGTCTCCCCCACAATCTTACACATAGACACAAGCACTGGGTATTTTTAGCAAAACAAAACAAAAACAAAAACATGTGAATAAATTCCTGGATCCTAAGAGCATTTGTGTCTGGCATAATGTATGTTGTCCTGGATGATATAGCAAATTAACTAGGAGGACCATCTTCCTTCTGTATATTCTGTCTCACCAGCTGATTTAAAATTCTAAAAAAGAGACTTATTTTATAAATCTTTCAGAGTTGGTGACATTGCTGTTAAGATCATAGTTGGTGCCTAACAGACTGTTAAGTTGATTAGCCTTAACAGGGATGTGAAAAAAAGTTATTGAAGATGAGAGTTGGAATCAGCACTTCTAAAACAGTGGTGGAGAGTATCTTGTGTCCACAGGAGCATGTCGGTGAGGGGAAGGAAGAGAGAGGAAAGTTGGAAAAGAATGGAAATTATCTCAAGATCCTGCAGTGAGAATTCTATATTTTCTTTGTTCTTATGATTTTTTAGAATTCACAATAATCTTAGAGTTGATCTCTACTGTCACTACACCCTTCCCTCTTAGCACAGGCTGTAATATAGCTTGACAGTTGCTTATTTCAATCCAGTTTATACAACTTGCAAATACCTTCCTTTACTCAGCTTTGAAAAAGTAATGACAGTAGTTTGATTCTGTATTACTCCCTTGACCAAAAATAGAGCTTCAAAATCTCTCTTACTAATTTATATTACTTTGGCATAATTCTTTCTCAGCATTAATATGGCAACGGTTTAATTTTTATTTAATTTTATTATGATGTTCACTAAGTTTTTTTAAAAACATAATAACAGATCATAAAATTGAGATGGTTAATAAGTGTCAGTATCACGCCAAAGCTGCACTAAAATTAAGTAATATATCAGGACAACTCCTTTTCTTGCAATTCACATCAAATAAAAATGAGGAATGCTAGCTGCTGAGATGAAGGAATTTGCCATGGCCTTTTCCCTGTCATATTTGCAGGACTGAGAAACAAGAAACAGATGCCATGAAAAGAATTGGGAGCAAGAGCATGCAATGAGATTTACATGTATTTTTAAATCAGAAGGAACTGGGTGCAAAACATTACTATGACCTTGAGCAACCTAACCTTTTTGAAATTTGATTTCTTCAGATTTTACTATCATTGGATAACATGAAACTAGAAGTAATATAATACACAAACATATGTATGTATAATATATGAATATACAAAATATCTCAATAACTGTTAACAAATAAACATCTTAATGGAAGATAATAAGTATGTAAATTTCTACTCTTACCATTAAGTAAGCTTACATATTTGGATGCCCAGATATAGTACTAATTATATACAAATTCAGATTGAGACCAATAAGACATTTTATAAAAGAAAAAATGTGGTAGTTTTTAATTATCATCACACAAACTTATAGAGAAAAATGACACATGAGTTAAGTGTGTTGAGACAAATTTAACTGCCCAGAAAAATACATATTTTTGATGGTACTGGGAATTAAACTTAGGGCCTTAGTCTTCTAAGCAAGTTGTTGACCATTTGAACTACATCCTTAGACTTCCAGAAAAAAATGTCAAATAATTGTTCTATTGTTCTGAAGGGCTCATTTTGATAGGATATTGAAGAAGATTTTAGATAATTGAAAATTGTGTATAACCTTCAGAACTGACAAGAATACAGTAGGATATTTCTGGAACTAGTTAATAATAGTTAACTGGAAGCATTCCATTTTGACATGGAATGCATTCAAACAATACTTGCATTGAAGTCAGAACAGAATAGTTATTAAGACTACTCACTTTGGAGATAAATTGCCTTTATTGAAATTCCTGGTGTGCTGGTTATCTGTTATGTCTTTTATGCCTTAGTTTCCCTTCCTATAAAATGGAGGTAAAAGCATTGTCCATTTCAAATGATTATTATGAGGATTAAGTTATTAACCAATGTAAAGCACATTAGTGTTAGGTATATCTTAGATATTGTAAGTGTTATTATTTTCAAAGACACTTGTAGAAGAAAATCAAGCTTTGGATGAGTTTGATTAGATGATTAATATAGAATCCTTTTCCTCTAAGATCCCGTGTTTCTACATACCATTCCTTGAAGGATTAAAATTTCCAACTGATCACTGAATAAGGTGTTTACAAAAGCAAAACAACAATGGTTCTCTAATATCTCTGGACACTCTTTTTTGAATAGTAATAAACAGTATGCTTCAGCAATCATTTGACTTGAAAAGGAAAATAACTCCTGAGATCAGCACTTGTGATCTAGATGCAACAAGAATAGAGACAAAAGAAGAAAAGTACATGAATCTATTTCATAAAAGGATCAGTGTATAAAGTGACTTTACCATGTGTTGGACATGAAATGAAAGAAGTTTTCTTTGGCTGTGGAGGTCATGTTTCTTTTATGTGATGCTTGAGCTTCTCCCAGCATCAGAGAGCTGCCCTAATAGGGATCTCCTTTAGAGATAATTGTTTGCTGTGAATAGTTTTCCCATTATTCCTTCTGCCCTAGTTTTCCTACTCTTCAGTCTAGTGCTAGAGTATTGCTAGAACGCTTTTCTAGAATGTAAAATCCACGCATGCTTGGCATCCTTCAAAAACTTCTCCATAAGTCCACAGGGTGTCACGTGAACTCTTTCTCTAATAAGTCATCATTAACCATCATGAAGTCTCAATACCCTATGCCATTTCTAAGTGAGGCTGCTGACTGAATACCCAGTGAGGCTTGCTAAACACAGTTCCCTGAACTGACTTAGATGTATTAAATCAGTCTCTCAAGCTGGGACTCAAAAGTGAAGAAACTCAATGCAACAATTCTATTTCATTCACATTTGGTCTGGCTTTTCTACAGATCAGGAAGAGAAGAGGGTAGTCTTTTTGTCTCATTGCAATTTAAGTGGCATGATGTATAGCACCAACTCTTATACCTGCCACCCTGTTAACTGAAGTGGCAGCATTTAACAAAGTTCTGACTACGGCAAATAGCCAAAGATAGTGTAGCTCTTTTCCCTAGCACTGTGTCTTCCAGCCGAACTACAGATATAATTCACTGCAGCAATCCTGAAGCTGCAACTCTTGACAAATTAATTCCATAACAAAAATCAATCATGGCACTTGTTGCCGCATACATAATATTGAGTTTCCTGTCTTGTACTACTGAGACAAAGACCTCCTTGACCTTGAGTACATGAAATAAATGTACTGATACATTAATGTTATCAGCTAGTTACTGATGCACCCTCATCCCAGGTCTTCCTACCGGTGATCAGTGTTGCTCTCATGTTTCCTGTTGGGTTACCTAAGCCAACTAAATTACCCTTATCTGACAGTAGAAAGAATATCTCCTCTAGCCAAAAATAGTAGCTATAGCAACATACCAAGGAGATGTTATGTTTTCACTGATCACCTCAGGGGATATATCAGCTTATTTGCCTGCTAGCTTTACCCTGACACATATCTGCCAGGATGTGGGTGGAGAAAATATATACACTGGAAAGTCTAGTTTGACCACAGAAAAAATAATCACCTGCTCAGTCAATACCCTTGTTCATTCCCAGGGCCAAAATGGCTAAATAGGAAAAAAGAAACATGGATAGCATCTGGCTTGGCACATTAATGCATAAAAAGCAAGGTGCAAAAGTTTGTGCATTGGAGTGACAAGTTGGATAGAATGGAATAAAAAGGAAATAATTTCTTTTTGTAAAACTTAGAAGAACTGAGGGTTTGGGCTCTATCATAGACAATATGAATTGTAGATAGGAGGAATAGCCCTCAGGGACTAATGATCTTCAACTTGATTGTTCAAGTTTTCATGAGTTGGTAAAAATGTTCACTGTCAATGTCATTTAGAAGCACAGCTTCTATATAACCAGCAACAAGCTTTACTGATAGTAGTTTTTTGGCTACTGGGACTCCCAAATATTTACAAATAAAACAAAGCTATTTGAGCTTCTCAAGAAGAATTGTTGGTATACCTACCATTGTTAAGTACCCAATGCTAATATTACAGCCTGTGTCTGATGCCTAACCAGAAGCGACTCTTCATGAGTGCTTGAATTAAACAAAGATAGCTAGGAGACATACCTAGACTTAGTGAGATACCTGAATATCAAATGAGAGGCCTCATTTTTGGAACTTAGTTTAATATTTTCTAAACATGATCTTGTGTCAAAGAAAGGAGCTAATTGAACATTTCATTATCTGATTGGTATAGCAAAGAACTAAGTGACACTGAAGAAAAAAATTAGGAAACATCTGTCCCACTCCAACACTGAAAATCCACAGCTTAGGACAGCATCTACAGATGGAGGTTTTAAAAGAAGTCTTCAAATGGCTCTTTAGAGAAATACCACCAGAAAACAAACTATTGGTAAAGTTTGGTTTCAATCTTGTACATAGTATTTAATGCTTATTGAAGTGATAGCGCACCTCAATACAGAGGAAACGATGTTTGAGTTGACAGTGATCGAATGGATACAAGGAAATTATCCTGGAATTTACTGTACATTGTCTTTTTTGTGCTCCAGGCTTTCCTTAGTGTATTACTAATAGGGAATTATGCTGCCAAGAGACTAGAAATAGTTGAGCCATAGTAAAATGTTTATTCTTATACTACTGGCTAACAAATTCCCTGAGATAGTTTCTTGATTGCTGGACGAGTGTTGTGTGCCTATGTCATAGGTGTCTATGCATTGGTCTGAATGGAAAATGCAATTTGAGGTTCTTTCTACTTAGAGGAACTTAATAGAAACCTATATTTATAACTTCTCCCATCAATAGTAAAGCAAACCAATGTCAGATAGGGTAAGGCCACTCATATATTCTGAAAATACATTATCCAAAGGTAAGACACTCTAGGGCACATAAAAAAAGCTGGGTGCTGGTGGTTCACACCTGAACTCTAGCTACACAGGAGATAGGTCTGAGCATTATAGTTCACAGACAGACAGGGAATGAGACTGTGAGACTCTTATCTCCAATAAACTACCAGGAAAAGTTGAAAGTATAGCTGTTGCTCAAGTAGTAGAGTACCAGCCTTCAGCAAAAATGCTGAACAGAGAAACCTCAGATCTAAACAATTGCATAGACCAACTAGACTTAACAGACATCTGCAGAATATTTCACTCAACAGCACCAGAATACATGCTCTTCTAAGCAGCACTGCAACATTCTCCAAAACAGACCACATTTTAGGTCACAAAACAAACCTACACAAATTCAGAAATATTGAAATTATTCCCGACATTCTCTCAGACTGCAATGTTAGAGCTCAACACCAAAAGCCACTAAAGAAAATTCTGTAACACATAGAAACTGAACTACACATTGTTGAATCACCAGTGGTCATGAAAGAGATTAGAAAGAAAATTCAAATGTTCATGGTACTTAACAAAAATGACCATACAAATTACGAGCTCCTCTGTGACACAGAAAGGGCAGTACTCAGAGGAAAATTTATAGCTCTGAGTTCCTACATCAACAAATTGGAGAGATCTCAAACCAACAATTTAATGGTGCACCTGAAGCTCCTTGAAAAAGATCATCAAGCCAAACCGCAATCCAGTAGATAGAAACAAATAATTAAAATTAAGTCAGAATTAAATGAATTAGAGTCCAAAAAAACATAGAATCAACAAAACAAAGAGTTGGTTTTTCAAAATTGACAGAACCTTAGCAAATCTTACAAAAAAAAAAGACAAAACATCCAAATAAATATAAGCAGAGATGAGAATGGAAACATCACCACAGAAACAACCAAGATTCAGAACATTATAAGGGAATACTTATCAAACCTTGTGCTAACAAATTTGAGAATCTGGAAGAAATGGAAGAATTTCTAGCAAATATTGATATGCCCAAACTAAACCAAGAAGATTTAAATGAACTAAGCAATCATTGAAATAGAAACAGCAATAAGAGATCTCCCATCCAGGAAAATTCCAGGACCAGATGGATTCACAGCTGAATTCTACAAGGCCTTCAAAACAGAACTCGAGATTCCTCAAACTCTTCAATGAAATTGAAAGAGCAAAAATGTTACAGGACAGTGTGCAGGCCCTCCCTGAGTTCAAGCCCCAGTGCCAGTACAGAAAAAAAAAAGGAAAAGAAAAGCTACTAGCTAATTTTTATCATAAATTTAACAGACAATTAGTCTAGAAATACAGAAAACACAAATATGCAAAGATAAGAAATAAAACTATAATCTCATGCCATGGAAAGTTAACTGACACAATGCTGATGATCATAGGCAGTGAAGAAATATTTGCCTAAAATACATTTTTTTATTCCTTTTCATTCAAATGCGCATATTTTTAAAATAAAATTGGATCATATTATACCCAAATCGGACTTTAAAACCCTGAAATCTGATTATAGACTGACTGACTATAGTACTATATTGTAAATAGCTTTCCAAGTCAATGAATATTCTTCTATAGCTAGGTGTGGTGGCCGTAATCCTAGCTACTTGGGAGCCTGAGATCAGCGGCCTTTCATTCAAAGCCAGCCAAGGCAAAAATCTTCGCAAAACCATTCTAACAAATGGTGAGGAACATACTTAGCATTGCAGAAACATAGGAAGCACAAATAGGAGAACTACAGTCCAGGACAACCTAGGCATAAAGTGACTGTCTCAGAAATTGTCAACATAAAAGGAGGTGGAAGATTCAAGTGGTAGAGTGTTGGGCTAGCAAGTGTGAGGTCCTGTTCAAACTGCTAAAAGTATGTGTATGTGTATATGTCTGTGTGTGTCTGTGTCTGTGTCTATGTCTGTGTCTGTGTGTGTCTATGTGTATATGAATATGGTTTTTTATATATAATATCTGTGTAAAAATTTATTTGTAACTATTTTTTGTGATATTAGAAACTGAACAGTGGCTATGTAGACACTCTTGCACTTCATTTATGTTCCCAGACTTGTTTTGTATTGGTTGTTTTTGTGATAGGTTCTTACTTTATGGCTTCATCAGCCTGGGCTATGATACTCTTACTTGTGTTTCTTTCTGTTGTGAGAGATGATAAACCATCACTTTGATCAGCCATTGGTTGCAATAGAGTTTCTTAAACTTTTCACCCTGGAATCTCAGTCCCCTGATTTCCACCTCCACATGAGTGGCTAAGATTATAGGGCGATGTAAGTGGCAAGTTGCTGGCTTGACCCACTAAGCTGGTGTTATATCCTTACTTAAAAATTGGGGAGGATTGGGTGGGGGCGCGGGGGGGGGGATGCTGGGAAGAGATAGGAAGGGTAAACAAAGGAGGAGGCTACAATGCTTGATAAGAAATGTACTCACTATCTTGCCCATGTAATTGTAACCCCTCCGTACAATATTTTCACAATAAAAAAATAAAAAAATTTTTACATGGTTGCATTACATTTTTGGACATATTTGAAATCAAAGTTATAGGACATTTAATAATATAGACTCATTTTTACCTATTCAATAAATATATTTTAATATTTATTATGTGAAAAAATCTATTCTACATACTTCTCTATCAGGTGTGAACAAAATTTTTGCCTTCTAAGAGTGAGTTGTAGACAGTGAGAGGAGACAGATTACAGAGTTAAGCACAATAAATAAGCAGTTAAAGATGATGGCACCATGGGAGTGATTAAAGGGAACAGAGTGTAACAAAGAAGTAGAGAATAGGTTAGAAATTTTCAGGGTGACGCTTGACTAAACTCTTAAAGAAAGAGAGGATAACATAGATATCTTGGAGAAAGTAGTAGTGA
This sequence comes from Dipodomys ordii, assembly GCF_000151885.1. Lineage (NCBI taxonomy): Eukaryota > Metazoa > Chordata > Mammalia > Rodentia > Heteromyidae > Dipodomys > Dipodomys ordii. Next base: position 731,392 of record NW_012267444.1, read on the forward strand.
TAAAATTACCCAAGGCAAAGATCCACAGTCACCATGTAATTGGCAAGTTCAAGGAAGAGCAAGGTGGCCAACTCATGTCTAGTAGTACAAGAATAGTGGGATGAGTCAGAGAAACAATGCAGAAAGGTTGAGAAACTTATGTGAGAGTTTATAAAGATATTTGGATTTTTTCTCAGAAAGAAATTGGGAGCTTGGAATATTCTGATCACAAGAGTGACCCTATCTGGCTTCTGTTTTCACAGGATCTGTCTGAGAGCTATATCACGAATTGAACATAAGCCAGGTGCTAGTGGCTCATAACTATAGTTCTAGCTACTCTGGAGGCTGAGATCTGAGCATTACAGTCTGAAGCCAGCCTTCACAGTAAACTCTTTGAGACTCTTCTCTTCAATTAACCACCAAAAACTAGGAAGTGAAACTGTTGATTAAAGTAGTAAAGAGTTAACCTTGAACCCAAAAAGATAGTGCCAAGGCCCTGAGTGACAAAAAAGGAAGGAAGGAAAGAAGGAAGGAAGGAAGGAAGGAAAAAAGAGGGAAAGAAAGAAAGAAAGGAAGAACGAAAGAAAGAAAGAAAGAAAGCGAGAGAGAGGGAGGAAGGAAGGGAGGAAAGAAGGAAGGAAGGAAGAAAGAAGGAAGGAAGGAAAGGACTGAATATAAAGGGAAAAGTGAGAGCAGAGAGAGACCAGTTGCAGGCCCACCATGGTAAAGCAAGCTAGAGTAATGATGGCTCAATCTTGTGTATAAAAATGGAGGTGGGGAGGATTCCATTCTAGATAGAGTTTGAAGGTAGACTCAATGGTATGTGCTGAGGGATGAGCAACTGGAATGGGAGAATTGCTTTGTCAAATTGGAAGGCTGTGAGTATGGTTTTAGAAGTCAGGGATCACAATTCAGTCTGTGCCATGGTAAGGTTGAGATCTCTATTAAACAGCTATGTGGAGATTTTGAAGTTGATCTCAGTGATAAAGGCTGTCAAGGACTGAGTTGGAGTTAAGAGCCTGTCCAGATAGGGTCAGGGCTGGATAGTCAGTTTGGGAAGATGTGGATGTAAGAAAAGCCATAAAAAGAGAAAGGACTGGATAAGAGCTTATAAATATGAGTGTGGATGTATGAGCAAGAGAATGTATGAGAATCAGAAATGTTGAAGCATTACATACATTAACATGTATGCCAAAAGAAGACAAGAAACCAGTGTACAATATTTAGTGGGGCCACCAGCAAGTTGGGAGAAAACCCAAGTGTATGTTATCTTGGAAACCAGGTTTAGAGAATAAGTTAAAAAGACAGTGTGACTACCTCAGCAACTCAGTATCATTGCTCTAGTCAAGACAAAGCCTTTGTAAAGTACAAAAGTCACCCTCTTTGGGGAGGTGAAACTCCTTCAAATCTATAACTTGGCAAGTGCACTCACTCCCCACATCCTTTTTTCAAATGTGCCTGTGTGCAGGCATAATCTGTGTTGAGCTAGATAAGAAGGAAAGGTTGATCATTGAATTTAGCAGAGTGTATGCGAATAAAGACCCTGCCAGGGGATGCATTAAAGAATGATGGTCAAAAATACTTAGATGTTGAGTCTAAAGGGATTGAGAGTGGAGAGACTACAAGCAGTTAGAAATTTGGAGGACATTTGCCCCAAAGAAGAACAGAGAAATGAGTCAGGGGAAATGAAAGAATAACAATGTATGTTTGTGCTAATGAGAGTGAGGAGCAGCGTCACTCTCTCTGATTCTACCATGCAGCAACTTCTCCCCTCTTTCCTCCCTTTCCCCATTCTATCCTACAATCTTTCCTTCAAATATCCTTGAGGTGACTTTGCTAATTTACTAGATCAAATAATACCTCAATCTCTTCTCATAAAGCTTTAAAAGTATCTGAGGTGATTAGTATATGATCTGTAAGATCCTTCAAGGCTAACTCTCCTTTCAGATTTCCTATTACTTCTGTCCAATGTGCAGCTCCAGCCATTCTGCTCTCTGCTATTCTTACACCACAGCAAGCTCTTTCCCAGTTCTGGCCTTCCTTCTACCTGAACTCTGTTCTCTGTAGTTTCTGGACCCTGCATTTTGACACACATTAAAGCTGTTAAAGATATTCTATGCAAAGGAAGAGGATCTTTGACTTAACTTCATAACATTTGAGGATTTTTAATTTAATGCAAAAACTTATAGAAAGCAAATTTAGACACATCTTCATCAATGTAAGGAACTCTGGCTATGACTTAGAGGGTCTAGCTGAGTCTGTTCTACTATTTTTGTTAATGTTGTATAGCTTTCTGTAAGTCACACTGTCTCTCTGTGCTTCGGGTCCCTTGTTTTCAGCTCTGAGGAAGAATATCTCATCTGCTTCCATCACCTTTTTGCTTAAGGATTGAGTGAAATTTTTGGGACAGTGCCAAACAATTCGTGAAACATTTCTTCAGATAGAGAGAGAGTAGTAAGGGTGATCCACAGGGAGAAAGGGAGAACAAAGAGTTTCCAGAGCACTGGGTTCTTCAAAATGCATCCCACAGAAAGGAAAATGAGATTGTTGTCAAGACTGCAGCAAAAAATCGTTTCCAAAGTGATATTTCCAAACTGTAATAAAGCTGTGATCAAATGATCCATTTCCATGATAAAGGCTACTGCTTTCTACCAACTGACCTGGAAGTCTGTTTCACACAGTTAATGTCAAGAGTGTGCAAGCATAAGCAGATTCAGCTTATGAAGACTAGAAAATAAACTCATGGGGTATGAGAGACCAGATGTCCCCCTCTAGCTGGAAGCTGAGAGCTGTGACTCCAAAGGACCTCCTAGACAAGCCACCTGGAAAGTGTCAGCTTGGCTCTGGGGAGATCAGAGGTGGCCTTTTAAATATAGGTTTTGTGTTAGTTACAAGAGTAGGGAAGATGCCAGCATAGTGCGGGGTAGCTCAAAAACATCCCTTCCTTTCCTCCTCTCTCCCAGGCAGCATTTGTTTTTGCCTTTTCCTGCTCCATATATCAATTTCCATGTTTCTTTCTTTTGTTAACACAATCCTAGTATGACCCACTGGAGTCACCTTGACCTTGTGTCATTCTATTTTCTATGGCTTCTCAGTTTACCACTTCCAGAATTTGCAGAGGAATCTTATTGGGTCAGCTCATCTAAACATTGCCAGGCTGGTCATATAAATCTTTGGTCCCTGGTCTCTTCAGGGACCAAATTATATTGACTGTCCTTGAGAAAGGTGTCTACCTCTGGGAATTAGCTTGACACATGAGTCAGCTCACCGTTGGAGACATTGCTAGAAATTTAAGGTGGGTCTGTAATTCCAGCTACATGGGAGTCAGAGATGGAGAAAATTACAATTGTTTAAGCAATGTCAGGACAAAGTGTTAGCAAGACTCCATCTCAGCCAATAAGCCAGACCTGGTGGCACACACCTGTGATCTCAACTATGTAGGAAGCCTAGATAGGAAAATTGTGGTCCAAGGACTGTCTGGATAAAAAATGTGAAGAATTTATTCAAATAATAACTAAAGTGTGTGTGTGTGTGTGTGTGTGTGTGTGTGTGAGAGAGAGAGAGAGAGAGAGAGAGAGAGATGGAGGGAGAGGAAGAGAGAGAAAGAGAAAGAGAGATAAAATCTAGGGATAGGGCTCAAGTGACAGACAGAATGCCTGCCAAGCAAGTACAAGCCAGAGTGGGAGAATGGGAGCAAGTGTGAAAATGAGAATGAAGAGTGAGCGAGCAAGTTAGCGAGAGAGAGAGAGAGACAGAGAGAGACAGAGACAGAGAGAGAGACAGAGAGACAGAGAGACAGAGAGAGACAGAGAGAGAGAGAATGTGGGTAGGTTCCCTAAGAAGGGTGTGTGTCCTGCACCAGAATCAACTCCAAATGGATCAAAGACCTTGAACTCAAAGCAGACACTCTGAAAACATTACAGGATGGAATAGGAGAAACCCTAGGTCTCCTTGGCTCAGGCCGAAATTTTCTGAATAGAGACCCGGAAACACAACAAATCAAAGAAAGGTTGGACAAATGAGATTGCATAAAGTTGCAGAGCTTCTGCAAGATCAACAGAAAGCCCACGGATTGGGAGAAGATCTTTACTAGCCATACAACGGACAAGGGTCTCATATCTAAAATATATTGGAACTCAAAAAATTAAACCCCCCAACAACAAATCCTCAAAGAAACAACTGCCCAATAAATAAGTGGGCAAAAGACTTAAAGAGAAACTTCTCTGAAGAAGAAAGAAGGATGGCCAATAGACACATGAAGAAATGTTCAACATCCCTAGCCATAAAAGAAATGCAAATCAAAACAACATTGAGATATCACCTCACTCCAGTTAGAACGGCAAAAATCAAGAACTCTAACAACAACAGATGCTGGAGGGGATGTGGACAGAAAGGAACCTTACTTCATTGTTGGTGGGAATGTAAACTTGTTCAACCACTTTGGAAAGCAGTATGGAGGTTCCTCAAAAGACTTCACATAGAACTCCCCTATGACCCAGCAATCCCACTTTTGGGCATTTACCCAAATGTTTACAAACAAGACCACACTAAAGCTACCAGCACAACTATGTTTATTGCAGCATTATTTACCATAGCTAAGATATGGAACCAACCCAGATGCCCCTCAGTAGATGAATGGATCAAGAAAATGTGGTATATATACACAATGGAATTCTATGCCTCCATCAGAAAGAATGACATTGCCCCATTTGTTAGGAAATGGAAAGTCTTGGAAAAAATTATATTAAGTGAAGTAAGCCAGGCCCAAAGAAACATAGGTCCCATGGTTTCTCTTATTTTTAATATCTAGTATATGTATGAGTCAAGCAGAAAAGGTCAGATAATGTGATGTCAGGAAAATGAACCATTAGATGTGTATTTTAATGTTTTTTTCTTTCATGCATGTGTTTCTAATGCATTTATAAGATTATCTCTTTGTTGCTTTGAAGGTCCCTCCCCCACAGTATAACCCCTGCTTTCACTATATTTGATGTCAGTATAACTTGTGGAGGAGATGGGCAAAAACCAGTTGTTTAAGGATACAGGTGGACTTATTGCAACAATGAGAAGTACAAGTTGTCATGTCCAAAATGAGCTTTACAATGTCGGTGGGGGGGGGGTTAGGAGGGGGGAAGGATAAGGGTTAGGATTGGGGGGGTTGGGGGAGGCTGGGAAGGGATGTGAAGGGTAAACAAAAGAGGAGGCTGCAATGCTTGGTAAAAAATGTACGCATTATCCTGCCCATGTAATTGTAACCCCTCTGTACAGTATGTTCACAAATAAAATTAAATT
>NW_012267444.1:737420-869692 GCF_000151885.1 Dipodomys ordii
AAAAAAAAAAAAAAAAAAGAATAAACTGGATCCCAACATACTAAAAAGAGGACATAGACACTAAGTCCTAGTAAGTTGGAGTATAGTAAGTGTGAATAGGAAGTTCACTATACATGCTTTCATTGTTGGTCTTCCTGATATATAAACCTTCACAGTATAATGTGATCTGAGATTCTTCCACCCTGCTCTTCTCCTGAGATGCCCACCTACTCTATTGTGACCCTGTTCTCCAACAGATATCCTTGCTTGCTCATAGTGAAAGTGAAATGAAGGGCTCATTGGCCAGCTGCAGATCAGGCTTTGCTGATCTTGTCACCCATGACTCTGAGATCGTCAGCCTGGAGAAATGAATCTTGGTGAGTTAACAACGTAAGAACAGGAACTGAAATGTTCTTTCTTTTAGCACTTAGCTATCAGCACTGAGGGAGTTTCTGGTTTAGTCATTGGACCATCATGTATCTAGTGAAATCTCACGAGAGGAGTTGGATTTGGAACTGTCTTCTCCACTTCATCTCAGGGTGTGACACACAGGCAATCCTCATACTACATGCTCCTCCATTAGAGGCAGAGGATAGGTCTTGGGCGACAGGCTTGAAATAGGGCTTCTGTGGCTTACTTTGCTTCAGCCAGTGATGAGCTCAGTGAGATGAGGACCTTTGGCTCTGGTGATTAACAAAGCTCACTGTGTAAAGGTCCTGTGACTACCATTCATTCTTGAATTTCTAGATTTGTTGAAGGAGGCATTTATTTGCACAAAGAGATTTCTAGTGGGCAGACAACCTTTCAGTGTTTGAGAGGACCACAAGGAAGGTGGAATTTTATATCCCATTCAAACATTCTGATCATAGACTAAAGGCACCTGGAAGACAGCCTAAAGGGAATCTACAAGTTATGTTGTATTCTTGCCACAACGTTTAATGAAGCTGATTAACATGAAGATATTAATGTCAATAAACCTCAAAGATACCTATGGATATTTAATAACTAGGATAGAGCCAAGTGTGACATAACTGGTCTCAGTGGTAGAGCAGTAGATTGCCATGATCCATGAGGATAAATGTAGAGATTTGAGTTTCATAAATGCATGCATTGGTTTATTCCCAATTTATCAACCTGATTGCTTTCTATCAACCTGTTGACCTCAGCACTGGACATACAAGAGTTTTATCAGTTTCCATCTTCGTTATCATATGTCTTCTGAGAAAGTAGGCCATGAGAGGAGGGTAGGGGAAAGAAAAGAGATTCACACCAGGAACTTCCCTAGAGAACTGTATTATACCTATATTTGTTTACAAACAAGAGCAAAACACACACATATATTTTGCCAAGAAAGATGTTGTTGGAAGTTCTGAGACTGGGCTTGCATGTACAGTTGAGTATTTGGCATTTAGCCAAAGAGAAGTATGAAAGTAATCATTATCATGGTTAGGTTATAGAGCTGGAGAAAAAAGAGAACTTTTAGAACAGTGCCTGCAAAATAAAATAGGCCACCAGTAAATAGGTACTGAATGTTTGAAAATCAAGATTTAAAACTCAACTTTTCACTAGAAGACAAATGCAGCTTCTATTTGGAAGGTTTGCTTCCATCTTGAGTATCTCTCATTAATTAGCATTTTCTCAGAGCTAGGTATTGAGAAATGTCAGTGTGAAGACAATAGAGATTTAGTTATTCTCATTGTCCTTCTTGTCACAGATAAACAGCAAGTCCCAATCTGCCCGGTATTTCCTTTACATTTGGCAATAGAATATAAAGTGAGTCTAAAATTAGTTTTGATAAATACAGGAAGAAAAGAATCTCATTTGGATGATTGTGTTGCCTTACAGATGTTGCATAGGCCAAAGTATGAAGCTCTTCCACTAAGGAGAGCAGAGTTGTCCAATATGGGTACCCAATCATGGAGATCTTCCTTTGGATTTATCAGGTATGCTAATTCAAGATTTATTCAAGACTGTGGAATATTACTTTGTTCAACCTGCCATCACTTAGAATTCAATGCAAAGTTAAATAGCCTATCCAAGGAAGGTATCTTACCCACATAGCATAAAAGAACCAGTCCCGAGAAATTCCATTATCAAGGCAATGCTTGGGTGAGGTTAGCTTTCTAGTATTTAAAAGAAAAGTACTTTATAAGACCTTATAAGGATTTAAAAAGTTGGACATTCTCACTCTCATATAGATCATTCATTGTCCCTTACCATTCATTCTCCTTCTCTTTCTCTCCTTACTGGGGTTTAGTATACAAGTAACATTCCAGTAAATTTCTTTTAAAAAATCCCTAATTAGTTGTATAAAAGCATTTCACTTCAACATGTCAGTGAGTACAATGCATCTTGATCAATGCCACCCTTTTAATTCTTCTTCCCCATCTCTCTCAACCTCATCCATCCCATCAATTTACTTAGTTACATTTTCATATGCATACATTGAATATTATGACTGCATATGCCCACACTTCTCTCCATTCACTTCCTTTGGTAACACATTTTCCAGCTTTGTGGTATTCATTTTCACCAAATGTAAGTTAACTGTTCAAAGGAGTTTCACCATTGGAAAACTTCCCCTGAATATATCAAAATTTACTTAGTATGTTTGCATATATAAGCATGTGACCATATATATGTTTACATATATGTTATAATTTAGATCCAGCTTCCATAAATGAGTGCAAATATTCATCCTTTGTCTCGCTGAGCCCATCTTTCTTAACATAATTTTTTGCAGGTACATCTATTTACCTGCAATTGGCATAATATAATTTTTTTTGTCGGTCGTGGGGCTTAAACTCTGGGCCTGGGCGCTGTTCCTCAGCTCTTCAGCTCATGGGTAGCACTCTATCTGTTGAGCCACAGTGCCACTTCCCATAATATAATTCTTCATGATGGATGTGTGTATATGTGTGTGTGTATACATATGTGTGTATACATATAAATATATATATATATATACAAATGTGCATATATACATATAAGTAATATATATTAAATTTTCTTGATGCATTCATCCACTGAAAGGCATTTGGGCTGTTTTTGTAACTTGGCTATGGTGAAAAGTGCAGCAACAATAAACATGGGTGTGCAAGTGTCTTTACTGTACCCTGATTTATAGGCTTTTGGATAAATGGCCAACAGTGGTATCCCTGGATCATAGAGTGGTTCCATGTTTAAATGTTTTGAGGAATCCCCAAACTACCTTCCACAATAGTTTCACTAGTTTATATTCTTAGAAATAGTGCATTAGGGTTCCTTTTTTCCCATACCCACACCAGAATCTTGATGGCTGCCATTCTTAGTGGGGTGAGGTGGAATCTCAATTTGGTTTTGATTTTCCTTTCCTTTACAGCAAGGGATGTTTATTGAACTTTTCTTCATGTTATTATTGGCCTTCTGAGAAAGCTCTACTATTAGCTCTACTATTAGCTCCTTTGCCAATTTATTAATTGGGTTATTGATTCTTTGAGGGTTTAGTTTCTTAAGATCTTTGTATATTCTAGATGTTAGGCTCTTGTCCAACATATAGCAAACAAAGATCTTCTTACATTTATAGGCTGAGTTAGGAGCTAGAACACTGAAGAAATTTTTTAGCTTGATGACTAGAGTTTTTGTAGAAACTTTTTAGCTTGGTGGAATCCCACTGGTTAGTTTTCTCTCAGATTTGTTCAGCTCTTGGAACTCTACTGAGAAAGTGTCTGCCTGTGCCAATAACTTCTAACACTTTCCATACTCCTTCCTGTAGTAGTTTCAAGTTTTCAAGTCTTATATTAAGACCTTTGATCCATTTTCAGTTGATATTAATAAAAAGTATCAGATTAATTTCAGTTTGTCCAGAACATTTCTTGTACATTGTAACTGGTTTAGTGAAACTGTCTATGGTATAATTTGGTTTAAGAAAAGAACAATTATACTCAGTGTAAGTAACTTCTATCTTTTTGGCCAAATCAAATATCTTTCTTCTAATCATCCTACAAGGGACAGAATAAATTTTAATTATTTTTCTCATGAAGTAAGAGATGCCATTGGTGCCTACTTAGTGAAAGTTAGGTCTCTAGTTTCTTTCTTGACTGCTATGGATGTTGAGCACTGAAGTTAGGAAACTTTGATAGAGGAAATATGGAGGAGCAGAGATAATGAATATTCAAGTCAAGTGACACACTCTCTGCACTAGACTCCAATTTATGAAGGGACTCATCCCAGAGAATGAGTTATGTGGCCTACATTGGAATTTGTAAACCTTCAACTTTGTTGGGCCTCATTATCTCTTTTAGTCAGTTTTCCATTGCTGTGACAAAACCTGAGAAAAATCAGCTTAGGAAAGGAAAGGTTTATTTTAACCCACAGAGATTTCAGTCTATATACATTAACATCATAGTTTTTGGCCCTTCGCTGAGCCAGAGAATCATAGTAAGAGCTCATGGTGGAGGAAGTTACTTTCACCACTTTCTGGTGGTCTGGCAGTGAAAGAGAAAGAAAAATCTGGTGTCCTACCATTCCTTTTAAGGGCATGTCCCTTGTGACCTAAACCCACCCATTAGGCCCTGTCTCTTATTAAAGACTCACCCACTTCCAATAGCATGAAGCTGAATGCCAGGCTTCTAATTCTTGGGCCTTTGTAGGTCATTCCATGTCCAAACTAGAGCACTATTCCTCTTTTTCAAAGGAGAGAAATTTATCAAAAATATAAAATGTTACCCCAAGGTCTTCGTAGCTCAGCAATAATTTATTGAGCCTGAAATATAACATTAGTTATTCCATCCACCTAGTGCCTATCATCAGCACATCACCTCTGATTTTCTCCTGGATATATTTATTGTTTTAAAGCCTCAATTAGTTTTAGCAGCTTAAAAAGGTATAGAGGTTGTCATGTATCACATTTGAATGGTGACTCTGTCATACAAAAGCACTCAGCCTTATCAAAAGAGTAGGATGTAAAATCATTCCTCTTCTCATGTGATTTTTAAAAATTCTTCATTGAGGTAAATATGCTCGTGGGAGGAAACTTATGGCCTTTTCTTCTTTTTAGGAGTCTTCATTTTAAGAGGTTGAATGATAATTCAATAGCCATGGCCACCTAGTATTCTTTGGTAAATGAGCTAAGTAAAAATTAAGAATCATTTTGGCACAAAGCAGAGGTTGTAGGTGATGCATTTTCAACCATGTCCCACATTAATAAATATATCACATAAAAAACTACAGTCTTGTTGGAACTAGTTGCACAATTTAAACAACATATGTTCTGGCCTAGAGATTACCCATAGGGCTCAAGGTCAGTGAGTAGAATACCAATAGTGAGAACCTTACAAACCTTCAAGATCAATTTCAAGAGCTATCATTTTTTTCCCCCAAAATGTGGTGACTAACAACCAACTTAACCTTGAAAATCTGATATTACAGGAGAGATTGTGTGGTCCAGCGTTGGCATATGTAATGATAAAGCTGCTTTGTCAGCGAGAGATTTATCTGAGGTTATTATGCTCTCCTGATATTAAGATTATAAAAGGAAAAAATATGTAGGCGGGTAAGCAAATCAAGCTGCATATTTTGATTGGAGAGATTGAAAGACATTTTTCTAAGGCAAAGAATTTTGCTAAGCTCCTTTTGTTTAAATAAATTGTCCTCCTCCCACACTTCTGAAGGCTATTTTAGCTTCTGATTATAAGTTTAAGAAACTTTCAGTGCTTTGCCTTTACTTGGTAAAACTTATTTGTCCAATATCATCTTTTATACAGATATTCTCCAGATGTACAATCCATGTGTTTGGTGAAAATCAAATTATGTCACCATTAATTCTTAGAATTGTTACCAAAAGTCTTCATGGTATTAAATACTGATTGTAAATATAATTGACATTTACTTAATCTTGTGTTAGTGGTAGTAATGTGCATTTTTCATTTTAATCATTTTCAGTGTATAGTTCAACCCAGAAGCATTAGTGATATTCTTGTTGTAACCATCAGTACTTTTCAACATTTTTCATCACCCTGAAAAGAATCACTATAATTAGTAAGCAATAACTTGCCATCTTCTTCACTCTCAGGTCTTAGTAACATTAAATGTACTTATTATTCTCATTAATTTGCTTATTCCAAAAATTTCCTCTAAGCAGAATTATTTACTCTCTATCCATTAATTTATGGATTATTTCACTCACTATTATGGTTTCAAGAATCATCCATATTGTAGATACAGACCATATGTTGTTTATCCAAAATGAAAGTCACCTGGTTGTCTTTATCTATTGGCTTATAATGCAAAAAAACAAAAAACAAAAGCAAACTTGTAACAGACATTTGCTGGAATAGGTCTTTCCTTTAAGACTGTGAACATATAAAATGATGCTAATTAAAGTGAACTCCAAGATATGGAAACAAGAAGAATATTTATGTTTCATTCTATTTGGTTTTTAATGTACTGTGGGAAGTTATTTCTTTTATTTCTTTTGTTTTGTTTTTCCCTTTGGTTTATCCCTTGTTATCACTGTTTTTGATTTTGGTACCCTGTGTATTATAGACATTTATCTGATTTGGGGAAGGGTGAGACAAAGGACAAAGGGTGAACCAATGCAACAGCAATACTCACAAGACACTATTTTGGAAATAAACTTTACAACCTGGGGTGGAAAGGAGTCAAGGTGATGGAAAAAACAAGGGAGGGAGCAATAATATTTGAAAGAAATGTGTTCATTACCTTACTTATGTAACTGAAACTCCTTTGACATCACCCTCACATTAAAATTAAATAAATTAAAAAATAAAGAATTACTCTTTGAGGATTAGCTTTAACATCACTTTGCTAGAAAAAAGAGTTTTCAGATCTATTATGGCTCCTTAATATGGTGGGAACCAAACTCTTGCTTCAGGTTTTCCATTGTTCCAACAAGAGAATTGAGGAGTTATCACAGCAAGATACATGTCTCAGGATTCTCAATGAATCTGTATGATTAAATAATACTCAGCATCAATTCTAAAAGTAGAAGAGAAGACCAAGTGGCTAAATTAATACTAAGAGTAGCATCTAAACAGGCTGTCTGGAGGAAGATGGCAGAGGAGAAGCTGGGGACTAAACAAACTCTTGAATAGAAATCAGTTTTAGTGTTCCAGTGAAAAGGCCTAGGCTAGAGAGTCATACCAAGTGTGCCATCATAGTACAGAGAGTTTGTCCAGAGAGGAAAAATCCAGGCAGTTTGGTTAAGGAGACAGACAAAGGCACTTGTTTTTGTCTGCTGTGGCAGTGGCGATGGCTACTACTGCAGCCACAGTGTCAACAGAGAGAGCCAAGAACAAAGGTGCCAGAGGTGGTATACAAATGGATTCTACTCACTGCTAGCAAGAACTGACAAGATGCAGAAATCTTTATCCTGCTGATAATAGACAGTCACAAGCTGTTGATGGCCCAGAAACCAAGGAAGAGGTGTGAGTACCCCAAGACATCCTCAGTCCTTCTCACAGAGCAGTAGTGGGAAGGTAGCCCCTCCTGCACTGGAGAAGAACTCCATCTTTGATACTGACAAAGACCCAGCCAGAGTAGCTAGCATGTAAATCAGGCCTTGGAAAAATACAATAGGAGCCATTCAAGAGATCACAGGAACCTGACCTGCAGGGCTCAGCTCCACCCAGGGGAAAGTTGCCCTACCCAGGAAGAGGGAAGTTCCACCAAAAGAGTGACTTTCTTCACTGGGTAAACAGAGCCAGATGATGCACCTCCCCATTGCAGCCTAGGCAGCAGACCCAGCAGCAGGAGGGGTGAAAGAAAAACAACTGAAATTCAGTAAACACAAATCCTGAGAATGGCTCCAGGCTGGGCTCTGTGAGTGTTTCAGAAGCTAGCCCTTCAGGGAAAAACTACTTATTGTTCACAGGACTCAATCCTACCCAGAACCTAGCTCCCTCACAGCTACTCCAAGCTAGAGGAAACAGCCATCTTCCTCTTTTGTGATATTCAAAGTAGATCCTCCTTCCACTGGACTAGCCTGGGACCCTCTGGTCATAAAGTCCCAGGCAACATAGAGTTTCTTCTGCCTACTCAAACAAACTGACATAAGAAACCAATCAAGCCACAGGCAAACCAAACACCACAAGCAAAACAGAGATTCCACCAAGATTCCACTGGTTACAGACACATGCAGGGGAGACACAAGATTCTTTCCCCAACTCCAAAAAAAATAATCAAATAACTCTTTCTTCTACCTAATTTTTAAAAGTTTTTTAATTGATTTTTTAAAATCATTTTTAATTTAGGTGTGTGTGTTTTATAAACTCTTTTAAATCTTTTCCCTTTTGTTTTTTGTTTGTTTTTGCATTACTTAATTGCAGTTTTGCTCATCCCCAGATATATACCTGTCTTTGATTTTTAGACCTTATCCTTCATTGTGTGCATACTTAATTCAGAAATTGGTTACTTGATTCACAAGCTCTCAGCCCTAATTCATTTAATAGTAGTATTATTTCTTTATACTTATACAATTGTTAAGTGTTTCATTTTTTAATTTTAATTTTAAGTTTTTTCATTTTTCCTTGTTTCTTTATCTCTCCTCTTTTCCTTCTATCCATTTTCTCTGTCTGAATTTAGGTCTTGGTTAAATTCGCTCTCTCCTTTTCCCTCCCCATATTCCTCTAATCTTTTTTTCTCCCCACTATTCTCCATAAACCTATTATTTTCTAGTCTTCTGACTCCTTCTTTGATTTTCTTAGTCCATTAATTCATAGTCGTTTGTTGTTGAACTAGAATGCATCTGTTGAACTACATTGCATCTGTACTAATTTTGACTGTGTCAAACAATCTGTGCAACTACAGGGTTCTGGTTGATGCTTGCCTTAAAATAGTGTTCTAGCACAAAATTGGTTTTGCTTTCATACCAAATGGGCAGAAGAAGCCGGAGAAACACAAGAAAAATGGCAAGTCCAGGTATCTCAACTCCCACTCATGATAGCCAGGTGAAAGAGCAGTTAATGAACAATCCAGAGGAGAGTTCCCAAAATATTCTACAAACACTACTGATAAACATGCTGAATGTAAAGATTGAAAGCCTGCAAAGGACTCTGTGTGAGCATTAAAAGGAAATGGGTGAGGAGGATAGGGAAGAATGTGAGTGGGATGATGCTAATCAAAGATTAATACAGGAATTTCATGAGCGTGAGAAAGCTAATCAATACAGGAATTGTGTGTGCATGATGAGAATAGGCAAAGATTAATACAGGAATTTTGTGAGCATGAGGAAAGTAATCAAAGATTAATACAGGAATTGCATGAGCAGGATGAGAATAGACAAAGATTAATGGAGGCATTCATGGGATCCAGAAACAGACAGCTGAAGAAATCCAAGACGGCCACAAGGAAATGCTGAATGGAGCCCATTAGAAGGAAAGGGAGTCTAATGAAACCATAAACAATCAACTAAGGGATCTGAGAGTGAACACTGAAAACCAAATTAAGGACATAAAAGTCCATACAAGATCTAAAACAAAGTTCCAACAAAAAATTGGAAGTCATCAAAGCCTACCAATTAGAAGGAAAGTAAATAAAAAAACAAAGTAGAAAGTCTTGAAAGTAGGTTAGACCATGCAGAAGATCGAATCTCTGGAATTGAAGACAGCTTAGATATTACAGAGGAAGAACAGACAACTGTTCAAGACAAATCCAAGAAATATGATAGCTCTATTCAGCATTTGGAAGACACCATCAGATGGCCTAATCTGAGGATAATGAGTGTAGAGGAGCACCTAGAGACAGACGCTCATGGTCTAGGAAATTTATTTAACAGGATCCTAGCAGAGAACTCCTCAAACATGCAAAAAGATAGGCCTATTCAGGTACAAGAATCCTTTAGAACCCCAAATAAGCCAGGCCAGAAAAGGACATCCTACTGTCACATTATAATCCACACAGGATCAATTCAGACCAAGGAAAGGATCCTTAAAGCTGTCAAGGAGAAAAGATCAATCACTTATAAAGGGAAACCAATCAGAATAACTAGATTTCTCAGCAGAGACAATTAAAGCAAGAAGAGCCTGGAGTAATGTATGCTTAGCTCTAAAAACAAACTATCAACCAAGAATACTGTACCCAGCTAAACTCTACTTCATAATGGAAGGTCAAATAAAAACCTTCCACAGCAAAGAAAAACTGAAACAATATATCTCCACCAAATCATCACTATAAAAATACTTAAAGATGTCCTACACATAGAAAATCAACAAGAGCACAATAAAGACCAAGAAACCACACCCAAACTTAGAATCCAAGACTCATAGGAAGAATCCAGTTGACACTGCTGCCAAGAAGGTGGATAACATGGCAGGAACTACCAAACACCTCTCAGTCCTAACTCTCAATCTTAACGGACTTAACTCTTTAATTAAGCAACATAAATTGTCTAGTTGGATCAAAAAGTAAGATCCTTCTATCTGCTGCCTTCAAGAGACAAACCTTGTCCATAATAATAAACATGTTCTGAAACTGAAAGGCTGGAATAAAATCTATCAAGCAAATGGCCCCCATAAACAGGTGGGAGTTGCAATCCTAATATTAGATAAAATAGACTTCAAATTAAAATTAGTGAGAAGAGATTAAGAAAGTCACTACATACTAATTAAAGGATCTCTCCTTCAGGAGGATATTACAATTCTAAATATCTACTCACCAAACAATGGAGCACCCAAATTTATCCAAAAAACACTCCTTTCCCTCAAATCTTGCACAGATCCAAAGACATTAATTGTTGGGGACTTTAACACACTACTATTCCCACTAGATAGATCAACCTAGCAAACACTCACCAGAAAACTGCATAGATCAACTAGACTTAACACACATCTACAAAATATTTCATCCAATAACACCATAATGCATGTTCTTCTCAGCAGCACGTGGAACATTTTCCAAAATAGAACACATTTTAGGTCACAAAGCAAATTTGTCCAAATTCAGAAACACTGAAATTGTGCCTTGCATTCTCTCAGACCACAAGGGAATAAAAATAGAACTCAACACCAAAAGCCCCCAAAGTCCTGTAACAAATGGAGGCTGAACAACACACTGTTGAACCACTAGTGGGTAATGGAAGCAAGGAAATTCAAATGTTCATGATATTCAACAAAAATGAACACACAAATTAACAGCTCTTCTAGGACACTGAAAAAGCAGTGCTCAGAGGCAAGTTCATAGCTCTCAGTTCCTATATCAACAAATTGGAGAGATCTGAAATCAACAGCTTAATGAGACATCTGAAGCTCCTCAAAAAAGAGCATCAAGACAAACCCCATTCCAGTAAAGGGAAAAAAATAATTACAATTAAATCAGAATTAAATGAATTAGAGTCAAAAAAACCATAGAAAGAATCAACGAAACAAAGAGTTGGTTCTTTGAAAATATTAACAAAATTGACAAACCCTCAGCAAATATTATCAGAAAAAGAAGAGAACACACCCAAATAAATAAACTCAGAGAAGAGAATGGAAACATCACCGCAGCAACAACCAAGATTTAGAACATTATAAAATTCTTCTGAAACCATTATGCTAATAAGTTTGAGAATCTGGAAGAAGTGGATGATTTTCTAGCAAATATTGACATGCCAAACCGAGATGATTTAAACCAACTTAACAGATCCATAGCAAGCATCAAAATAGAAAAAGCAATAAGAGTCTTCCCATCCAAGAAAAGCCCAGGACTGGATGGATTTACAGCTGAATTCTACAATGTCTTCAAAGCAGAACTCACACTAATACTCCTCCTACTCTTCAATGAAATTGAAAGTGAAAGTTCACTACCAAACTCTCTCTATGAAGCCATGGTAACCCTCTTCCCCAACCTGGTAGGAACTCATCGAAGAAAGAGAACTATAAACCCATTTCTTTGATGAACATCGACGCAAAACTTGTCAACAACATTTTGGCCTATTGAGTTTAACAACTCATCAAAAAAACTCATACACCATGATCAAACAAGATTCATTTCAGCAATGCCAAGCTGGTTCAATACATACAAATCAGTTAATATAATTCATTACATCAACAAGAGCAAGGATAAGAATCACATGATTATTTCAATAGATGCAGAAAAACATTCAACAAGATCCAATACCCCTTTATGATGAAGGCTCTGGAAAAACTAGGAATCCATGGGAAAATCCTCAATATAATAAAGGTTGTGTATGACAAGCCTACAGCCAGCATTTTACTTAATGGCAAAAAGCTAAAGCTCTTTCCTCTAAACTTAGAAACAAAACAAGGATGTCCACTCTCTCCACTTCTCTTCAGTTTAGTATGAGAATGCCTAGCTAGGGCAATAAGAGAAGATGCAAACATAAAGGGGATCCAAATAGGGAAAGATGAAGTAAAAATCTCCCTCTCTGCAGATGACATGATCTTGTATTTAAAGAACCCCATGGACTCCACTCCCAAATTATTCAAGCTGATTCTAAAATTTGGCAAAAGTGACAGGGTATAAAATTAACCCTCAAAAATCAATGGCTTTTCTGTATGCCCATAAGCAGAGTGCAGCTGAAATCAGGAAAGCAACTCTTTTTGTAATAGCCCCACAAAAATAAAATACCTTGGAGTTAACTTACCTAAAGAAGTGAAGTACCTCTATGATGAAACTTCAAAAACCTGAAAAAGGAAATTAAAGCAGGACTTAGGAAGAGGGCAAACCTACCATTGCCGCTGGATTGGGAGGATCATCATCGTGAAAATGGCAATACTGCCAAAGGCAGTCTACAAATTCAATGTGATACCCATCAATATTCCAAACTCATTCTTCAATGAAATAGAAATATCACCCCAAAATTCATGTGGAGCAATAAAAGACCCCAAATTGCAAAAATAATCCTTAGAAGAAAGAACAGTGCTGCAAGAATATCAATACCAAATTTCAAATCTACTACAAAGCCATAGTAATCAATACAGATTAGTACTGGCACAAGAACAGACCTGAAGACCAATGGAATAGGACTGAAGACCCAGAAATGAACCCAGAGGTCTATAGCCACATAATCTTCAATAAGGGAGCTAAAAAAAGTAGAATGTAAGAAAGACAGCCTCTTCCATAAATGTTGCTGGCAAAATTGGTTATTTATCTGTTGAAAACTAAAGCTAAATCTTATATAGTACCCTGCACCAGAACCAACTTCAAATAGATCAAAGACCTCAAAATCAAAGCAGGAAACCTGAAAACATTACAGGAGGGAATAGGACAAATTCCAGGGCTCCTTGGCACAGGCCAATATTTTCTGAATAAAGACCCAACTAATCAAAGAAAGGTTGGACAAATGAGATTGCATGAAGCTGCAGAGCTTCTGCATGGCAAAGGACATAGCTAGCAAGATCAATAGAAAGTCCACGGATTGGGAGAAGATCTTCACTAGCCATACAATGGACAAGGGTCTCAAATCTAAAATATACTTAGAACTCAAAAAATTAAATCCCCCAACAACAAATCCACAAAGAAACAGCCACCCAATTAATAAAATAGGCTAAAGACTTAAAGAGAAACTCCTCTGAAGAGGAAATAAGAATGGCCAATAGACACATGAAGAAATGCTCAACCTCTCTAGCCATAAAAGAAATGCAAATCAAAACAATATTGAGATGCCACCTCACCCTAGTTAGAATGGCTACAATCAAGAGCTGTAATAACTACAGATGCTGGAGGGGATGTGGACAGAAGGGAACTTTACTGCATTGTTGGTTGGAGTGTAAACTTGTTCAACCACTCTGGAAAGTAGTATGGAGATTCCTCAGAAGACTCCACATAGAGCTCCCCTATGACCCAGCAATCCCACTATTGGGCATTTACTTAAATGATCACAAACAAGGCCATACTAAGGCTAACAGCACAACTATGTTTATTGCAGCATTATTCACCATAGTTAAGATATGGAACCAACCCAGATGCCCCTCAGTAAATGAATGGAAAATGTGATATATATGTGTGTGTGTGTGTGTGTGTGTGTGTGTGTGTGTATAAATTCTATGACTCCATCAGAAATTATGCACTGTCTCATTTGTTAGGAAATGGAAAGACTTGGAAAAAATTATATTAAGTGAAGCAAGCCAGGTCTACAGAAACATAGGTCCCATGGTTTCTCTTATTTGCAATAACTGGTATATGTCTAGGATAAGCAGAAAAGGTCAAAAGCTATATGTACACATGACCATATAAGGTGATATTAAGTGAAATGAACCCCAAGATAGGGACGCAAGTGTTTTTTCATTCTTTCTGTTGTTTTTAATGTATTTATAATGTACTGTGTGATTTTGTTGTTTCTTTTGTATGTTCTTCCTTCATGTTTTCACTGTATTTGATGTCTGTGCCTGCATCTTGTATTTATGTAGTTTTTTCTAATTTGGAGAGGGAAAGGGAAATAACAAAATGCTGAAATAAGGATAAAGGTTGACCCATTGTAACAATGAGGAATATAAGACACTGTTAAAAATGAACTTTCAACTTCGTGGGGGGGGGATGGGGGCAGGAAGAGTTGGGTAGGTGGGAAGGGAAGGGATGGTAGGGGAAAACAAAGGTGGAGGTAACTATGCTTGATAGGAAATGTGCTCATTACTTACTCATGTAACTGTAACCCCTATGTACATTATTTGTACAATAAAAATAATAAAAAAGATTATTAGCCAGAGATTCATTTAGGAAACAGGATGAATTTGATTTTGTGTGAATGTGTGCATGCTTTTGTGTGTGTGTGTGTGTGTGTGTGTGTGTGTGTGTGTGTGTGTGTGTGCACGTGCGCGTTTAGTGGAGGAGATGAATCTTGGAAATCTTATTTGCGTTTTACTAATTGATGAGTCTGGGCTATGGAGCATGGAAAGTGTGACTTAAGCTTCCTTTCTCTTCTAGGAAGTTGGCTGACCTGAAGAAGTGCGCAGTTCAGTCTGTTTCTCCGTGTCAGTAATGTCCATAGTTCTGCAGGCACCCAGTGGAGTGATAGGAGCTTCCGGTGTTTATTTAGCATATCCTATGACTCTTTGAATGTTTATCTTTGAGCTAGTTTCTTCTTGGGAACATTCCAAAGGAAGATGGTTTGGAAGTAAATACTGTACAGTCTTGTTATTGGAACATCTTGAGGTCTATCATCTGACTGTAGAAACTCTAAATCAGACGTTATGTCTGGACATGGGGGATATGAGGAATCCAACAGAAAAGTGAATTTTCAGTCCTGAGTATAGAATGACCTTCCTCACTTCAGAGTCTTCTGGAGGCAAAATCTACACTGCTCACTAATGGCCAATAAAGAAATTTGTTCCTTTAAAAAAATAGCCATAAAGGCACACAAGTAGAAGGAGGAAGGGTGAGCAAAAGCACTCATCATATTCAATATACATTATGAAAACAGCTAAATTATGTAACCTGAGGGTAGGGAGGAGAAGGGGAAAAATGAGAAAGGATGATAGAAAGAGTGACATTGATAAGATGTATTATACTCATAAGATAACATGGAATTGAGATCTCTTTATACAACTACTTAATAACTTAAAAAGAGAAAAAGGAAGAAATAGCCACACTCCTGATTGGCCTTCAGATTGGGGAACATTTGGGGAGAGATGAATTTCTTCAGCTGCATATCTCCTTATGAGTGAATTTCAAATGACTGATGTGTTTGGTATCATCTCATTAAATGGCTCATCCTTTAACTCTTCCTGAGATCTTTGAAGACAGCTGAGAAGAAGTATACATTATGCTCTGCTTCATTTCTTCCTTCCAAGTGAAGTTTATGTGCAGTTCCATTTGAATCAGTACAAAGTATCATTCGGCTTGTTTGACCAGTACCCCCTAAATCATTAGTTTCACTTATATACTGTCTAATTTGAGCTTACTCTTCCTAGGTTCTGAACTGGCATGGGAAAGGGAGGGGACTGTTAAGGATTACCCCTCTTCAAACAGGTATATGTCAGCATGAGGAGATGTTTTTCTCCTTTTAGCTCATGTTATATCTCAAGGTCTGTAAATGAGGATCCAAATGCCTGGACCACAGAAGTCCCAGTGACTCAGACAGCCTCTGACAGCCACTATCTTCCCACTCAGGCTGATGATGTCATCACATTGGGAAGAGCTGTTTCAGTGTATTTGTGTTCCAAAAGCATTGTTAGTGAGACTTAAATGTTTTAAATTATATTCAGATGAACTCAGGAGTTTCGCAAAACTCAATTTTGCCATAGTGCTTCATGTAAAGGAAAACAATTTAGCAATAATAATGACTAAAAAGCACTCTCATTCCATTTTTTATTTGCATTCTTCTAAAGGACAATTGAAGGCATCTAATTCAAAACACAGAAACACTTAAAAATTCTCCCTTTTGGCTCACACCTATAATCCTACCTATTGAGGAGGTTGAAATCTGAGGATCTCGGATCAAAGACAGCCCAGGCAGGAAAGTCCGTGAGACTCTTATCTCCAATTAACCACCAGAAAACTGGAAGTGGCACTGTGGCTCAAGTGGTATAGCTCTTTCCTTGAGGTGAAGAGTTCAGGGGCAGTACTCAGGCTCAGAGTTCAAGACCCATGACCAACAAAAAAACAATTCTCCCTCTTTAGTATTTCTACTTGCTTCATTGCTTGCTAAGCCTTCTGCTCAAAACTTGGCCAGGGTCTTCCTATCACTATAGTAACTGGCTTTTTGCTTAATCTCTTCTTTCTTATTCTTATTTCTTTCTACCTCATTTTATCCCTACTCTATTCTTAAGATTTCAGAAAAGTGAAATCTCAATGTCAACATGAACTTTTCAATATAAAAGTAGATTTTACATACAGGGAGAGTTTGGTTTTAGTTGCCTGGGTTTAAAATTAATATTAGTTTATTTAAATCAATCATAATTTAAAACCCAATATTCCTTACAGTCAAATTTGAAGTCTTCTTATTGTATTTATGGTCTTATAAACTTTAGCATGAACTAAAAACAATTTATTGATGAGTAACTCAAGTATGCAGATTCAGTAACAGTGACTCTTGTCGAGTGAACCATTTTACTCTTCTTTCATTGTGTGTTCTGCTTAAATGCATTGTGAATGAGCCCTGTAAATGGCTTTATCCTTACCGGCTGGTATGAGGTCAAACTGTCATTAAAGGGCAGGAAGGGCTTGTCTTCTCTCACAAGGATTTTGCAGCATGTGTGGCTCTTCTCAGTGTTTACCCAGTTTGGTATGAGAGCCATCTCTAAGGCTTAGGCAGAGCTCATACAACAGTGGCTTTTCTTCCTCCATGTCCTGCAGTGTATGTCTGTCATCAGCCCTTGACGACCAGTGGCTCCCCAGCAGTCTCTCAGGAGGTTCAGTAGCAGCCTACTTCTGGCAAGGTACTCCTTATAAACAGCTGGCATCTTAGAGAGGGGATTTCTGGAAAATTCCAAAGGGTGAATTTCCATACAGTTTCAGCAATTAGAGCAACCATATTGCTTTCTCTGCCATCCAGTGACCTACAATTCACATCCTGCTAAGCAAGGTCTGGTCTCAGATTTCTTCTTATGTGTTGTATCTCATCGCAGGTAAGACTGCTTAATTTATCTGCGCTCCTTATACAAGTAATCTCTTATCAATCCATTTCCCTTTTGCAAGTAATAACTCATTTTATTAAAATCTCCTTATGAAGTTTCTGTGTCATTATTTTCTGTCTTTATTGGACCCAACTCCCTTTGTGATACAGTTCTTGGGCCCTCATTCCTATGTCATACAAATGAACGAGGTAAAACAAAAAATCTCAACTAGGCTTCAGTGTTTACACTGCCCTTATGTACTGAATACATCTAGTTTTATTTCCAAGCACTTAAGATGCCTGGAAATGCAAACTTACAGTCTTAATAAACAAAATCTTCCAGTACTTAAGTGATTCTTATAAATTTCATAAATCTCATAAATTTATAAACACAGCAAATTTCAGGTCCATATGTGTATTCAAAACTATTTATAAATTTTATCAAACTCTTGAAATTACATACCTGAAATCAATTACAGATTTATATTTGGTATCAGAAGGCCAGTTTTAAATATGCTAGAATAATCTTTAAAATGTAATAAGAAATATAGATTAGCTGGAACATAACCATATTCATACAATATATTTGTATTACTTTTCCATTTGGGAAAGATTTTGAGACTATATGGGGAGGATAATAAGCTATATTCATCCACATCATTCTTTTGAAGCATATATAGGTATGTTTAACTCTTTCAAAGAAAAAAAAACAGTCCCTGTATCACCAGGAGAATCAAAGGGCATACTGTCCTTGATCTTGTGACTTGTGGAAGAGAAGTCATATATTTTCATTCAGATCTCAGTTTACTGTTGGGCAATGCAGCCTCATGTATGCCATATTTGACCCCAATGGCCTGGAATACTTCTTCACTGAGAGCCATACTGTCCTCCCAAGTGCTGAGCCTGTTACTCTGAGTGGAAACTCTTTCCTGTTCCACACTCAATACCCCTTTGTGCTGCTTAAACCTGTTGGGTATATGACACCCAGTCAACACTAGTACTTGGACTATTAATTCTGTCACCTAGTAGAGAGTTGGTCTTTTGCTGAAACACAAATGGGATACACACAGAAGATCAGCTGCTGGCCATGGGGAAGGGAAGTCTGCTTTTGCTCTTCCTTTTCTCTATCTGAGCAAAGAAAGATTTAATTGCACTATTTTTGTGCTGATTTTCCTACCAAGACATAGTGGTCAAGAGAGTTCAGACTTCTAGTTCTGATGATAGGCAACAGATGTCATTTGCTGAACACTTTTTCCAATTCTGGAGCGAATTTTGAACATCTATAGCAACCATTCCCAGTTTGAAGGTCATTTGATAGGTCAAACATTCCTATTTGGTTTTGGGGGGCGTCTGACACGTGAGGCCTCATCTACACATGTTAAGCAGATTCATGGAGGGGAATGGTCCCTCTGAAAGAAGGACAGTAGGATGGTGAGCTAAGTGGACTTTAGGAAATGGTTTCTTCCATTTTTTACTACATTTGTGTTTCTGAGTTCAGATTGCGTGACCCAGAGATCTAGCTAGGCTATGCAGACAGCTGCATAGGGCAGCCTTCTTGTGGACCTTTATACTATCTAACCTGTTCACATCTTTGAGGATAACAAAGATACCTATATTTTCTATTTCTGTATTATTTTTTACAGATGACTTATTTGGTTTCCTGGGTCACATCTATCTTGAAGATGTGGTTTTGTATTTGGATGAGAGCTCTGCAAATACTCAGACTCAGAACCTGGCCTTACCCTATTTTTCATGGAGTGAGAGTGAATCACACATCTTAACTACTTCAAACTACCACTTACTACAACTAAGAGCTTTATTTTCCTTGCTCTGTGATAGTCCCACTCTATAAATTTCTTACTTAATTCTCATACAAAATGAGATAAGTATTTTTTTAATCTATGGAAGAAGAAAGTGAGGAAATGTCTCCAATTCCTCCCCCACAGAATGCCTTCATCATACTATGATGCTGTGTGACATAAACAAAATGGTGAACAAAACAAGGGTATGTGCAGTCTTAAAGTTTACAGCTGAGTGTGTGGAGGAGAAGAGTTGAGTTTATCACATAGATGCATATGTAATCATACCTCACGACTTAGGATGGGGCACAGGGCTATCTTCTCTGAAGAGAAGATATTTTTCACTGTAACTGTTGTGTCTCCCTCAAATGTGTATGCTGCATTCTTCCAATGAGATGGTATTTGGAGCAGGGGTTTGGGGGAAGTGGGTTGGAGCTATCATGAACAAGATCAATGAGGCCTCAGAAAGCTTATCACTTCTTCCAACTTTACCCTGGACACCACAGACTCTAAAACTGTGTAACATAAAATCTCTGTTATTAATAAGCCACTCAGTCTGTCTATTCTAGTTTAATGGTCTGAATAACTGAGGCAAGTGGTATGTTTGAAAGAAAAATCTTCGAGGCTCGGTTCCTTGAAAACTGCTGAACGCAAGTGAACTTTAGATTTTAATAGACCTGGACTAAAATCCTGAGTGTAATTCTTAATATCTACATTATCCTGCTGAGCTCTGGTTTTCTCATCTGCAAGTCACAATAATGATGGTGGTAACACCAATCACAAGAACAGAGAAGTCACAGATAAGGATTGGACTAGATGATGGTATGTGTAAACATGACGTCTCTCATTGAGATTTTACTTCCTTTTGCATTTCTTGCTCATGTCTACTTTTACTCTTCATCTTTGTTGAGCAGGCTTAATTTTGATACATGAGAACATTGCCATCAATCATAAAGCCCCTTTTGCTTTTGGAAAAAGCATGGGACCTTCACACAAATTGGATTTCTAGAGGCATGTTCTCAGGCCCAACAACCTAAGTGGATATACTGATTACTTGCCCACCTGACAAAGGACCCACTGTGTGTGAACCAAAGATCACAACTGTATTCCCAGCTGATCTAAGGATCACAGTTTCAAGTTAGCCCTGACAGAAAGTTCAAAGGCAGCACCTAGGCCCTGAGTTCAAGCCCCAGTACTGCCCCCACCACAAAAGCCACAAAACAAAACAAAATCCCACAAAAGCTTACCACCTAACACATCCATGCCAGTCTTTGAAGTTTAACCTTTGAGAAAGTCCATGATCCTTGTTCATTGCCACTGACTATGCAGTGCCCCCTGCTTGCTGTGCAGGTCATGGAAGCCTTTGAAGAGACTGCTCTCGGGGGATGCAATTACAGCCAATTGCATTAGCACACACACAGGGAGGCAAAACACTGATTATTTAATTTGCATTGTTTTCCTATGACTCTAAAAAAATCCCTTCTGCAGGGAATGTGGGGGCAAGACGATTAAGGCAGAACAGATAGAATAGAAAGAAATAGACCCTAGTTGCTTATAAGAAAATGGAAGGAAAAAATCCTCATGGAAATAGAAGCAGTCATGAAAAACAATGTTATTTAAATAATACTACATCTCTGCTGCCTTATCATCTGATTACATTCAACTAATCTACAAAATTGAAATGAGCAGTATTTCCTTAAAGCACATTAAATAATAGCGTCAAAATGCAAATTTATTCATTAAGTATAGATGAGTATGTTAAATATTCATGAATTGTTGCTCACAGTATATAATTAATGCCATGGTCTTTGTGTCCAGAGCATTGAGAAGATGAAGTATTGTATCAGTACCATTATAAACTCATACTTTTCCCCCACAATACCCACCAGGGCCAAGATTGGGTGACTAGTTGAGTTTCATTTTATTAATATTTTATATTGCAGTTTAGTATGAACATAGCTGTCTGATTACTCAAGATTTTCTTTTATGTCATTTTAGTAGGAATGTAACTATCTGATGACTCAAGATATTCTTCCAACTCCTGCTGTCTGATAATCTAGGTGGGAAATAAATATTTCAAGCTTGAAGGAACTCTTGCTTGGCTTGAATATACTAGTTGTGAAGTTCTCTTTTATTGTTTTTTTTTCTTTTTGACCTTGGGCAAATGGAAGCATTTTATAAAAGTCTCTGCTTTAAGCAGAAAATGTCATGTTTTTATCTCCTAGCTACCCCACCTTTTTATTTAGATCAGACTTTTTACTGGGGAAGATTTTTTTTTGGAGGGTATGCAGTCCATTTTCTCACAATGAACCATTTCATCTACGGCTATGAGAAGTTTCAAAATCATTTCTCTTCCTAAATGATTAGAGTATCTTTGTTCTAAAAGTTAAAGCTATTCCATATTTCCTTTGTATGTTATTTGTACTGCCATTCACTTTGACTGATACTTATTGTTGCCGGTACTTAAATCTAAAAGCACAAAGTGTTAAATCCACATATTTATACTGTACCCAAAACTCAAGATGCTATAATTTTGTTTTTCTCTCATATTTTTCTAACTTTGTTAAAAAACTTTGAAAATTTGAGACAGGAAACATTTTCCCATTCTGTGACTTATTAAGACTTAAAGACATGTGCTTTTTACATAAAACAATATAAACACATTTTTATAAAATCATCATGCTGTTCACATCATATGATTTTTCTTAATCAATACATTCATCAAAAGTGGCCAGAGTCTGCTTCTCAGCTCCATGCACGTGAGATTTAGACATCTACCTTATTCTGGACAGTAAAATGTTGGACAAAGTGAAAGTGGCCAAGCTTAAAGCGAAGGCTTAAAAAGCCATCAGTTGCTTATATCTCTTTTCTCATGCTTCTGTCAATCACTGTGAGAAGAGCATGCTCTGGGGTAACTTCTAATCTATGAAATATGAGGCTGTAGCTGCGCTCAGTGAGGATTAGTTAAATTCCAGGCAAGCCCTAGCCTGCTAACAGATCAATAAGAGTGAACACAAATATTCTGATTGGACAAAGATTTTGGAGCATCCATATGTGCATGTGTGTGTGCTTAATGTGGTAACTAATGGTTAATACAAGTGTGCCATTGTATACAATAAAATTCTTTAGTCACCACTACTACTGTCTATCTCTAGAACTTCTTTTATTTTTGATGATTGAAACCACATTCATTAAATGCCACGTCTCCATTTCTTCCTCCTTCCAGCCAATCTTGTGTACCACGTTACTTTCTTGTGAGATTTTATTCCTCTGGAAAGTTTATACAAGAGGATTTATACACTCTTTTGATCTGGCTTATTTTAAGTATCATAATGGCTTTAGGGATTGACCATGTTGTAGCATGCATAGACCTTCCTTCTTTTTAAAGCTGAATAGTATTCTACTATATGTATATTCTGAATTTTGCTCATCCAACCAACTACCATGTTTGGCTGTTAGGAAGAATGTTACTGTGAATATGATTATACACATCACCTTCACCTTTTTGAGTACAAACCCCAAAATCGAATTCTTGGAACACATGTTAATTTTATATTTCATTTTTGAGACTTTACAGCACCATTTTTCGCAGTGACTAGAACATTTTACATTCTTACCAGTAACGCATGAGATTAAGACATTTCATAAATGCGTATAAAGTAAGAAAATTTAATAGATTTCTGGTTTCTCTTGAGAAAAGAAAGAAACAATGAAGCCCAAGGAGTACTGGGTTTGATTTCCATCACATCGATTTCAACTCAAGCATCAACTATGGCTGCAGACACATTTTTCTCCCCCGTTGACATCTTTTAATTTGGTAACTTTATTTTACTTTGTGGTTCTTAGGTAAAACAGAGAAGTATAGGAACTTAGAAGGTCTTCAAATTCCCAGATTCCATGTGGGAACATGGAATGATGAAACATGTCTAAGGTTTGAAGTCAGAGAAGACTGAGGTCAAGTCATGACTTATTTTTGTCTTTAGATGACAATGAATCAATATCTCAACTCCTCAGATCTCTGGTCTCTTATTTATACATTGAAGTTACTCTGTTTTCAGGCTCCTTATGAGAATTCCACGTAAAATCTATGAAAATAATTGTCTTTAAGTGAGTAATAGATGCTAAGTATGGTCTTGGTATGGGACAGTCATTAACTCTGGGTTCATCATTTCCAACAATACTTCCTTTAGAAGTCCACAAGGTATTGCCCTGCCTCTTTCAAATGTTCAATTAAAAATTATCCCACTTATAGCTCTTCTGACTCTATTCTATTTATTTTTTTCTCTCTGTATCTCACTCTAGATGCTTTCCAAGGGCACCAACTAGTTTTCTTCTATTGATAGTTTAGTCTATCCAGTGTGTGTGTGTTTGTGTGTGTGTGTGCATGTGTGTGTGTGTGTGTGTGTGTGTGTGTGTGTGTGTATGCTGGTCCTGACTTGGGGCCTGCATGCTGTTACTGAGCTTTTCTGTTCAAGGTTAGTGATCTATCACTTGAACCACAGCTACACTTTCAGCGCTTTTTTTTTTGTAGATTTTATTGGAAATAGAGGCTCACAGACTTTCCTGCCTGCGCTGACTCCACCACAATGATCCAATCCCAGCCTTTTGAGGAGCTAGGATTATCGATGTGAGCCACCAGGGCCTGACAATTCCCAGTATATTTTAAAATATATACAGCATATATATATATATATATATATATATATATATATAGTACATTTCAATTGTAAAAATACTGTACAGAGGGGTTACATGAGCAAGGTAATGAGTACATGTCATATCTAGCATTGTTGCCTCCTCCTTTGTTTTTTGTTTTTCCCCTACCATCCGTTCCCTCCCACCTACACAACTACCCCCCCACCCCCACCAAAGTTGTAAAGTTTGTTTTCAACATAGTGTCTTGTACATCTCATTGTTATAATGGGTCAATCTGTATCCCTATTTAAACATTTCGTTTTTTCTCTTCCCCTCCCCAAATTACAGAAGTGTAAATACAAAATGCAGGGCACTGACATCAAATACAGTGAAAAAAAAGGGGTTATACTGTGGGGGAGGAACATACAAAGAAACAAAAAAAATCACATGGAACACTATAAATATGTTAGAAACAATAGCGAGAAAGAAAAAAGATATTTGTGTCCCTATTTTGGGGTTCATTTCCTTTAACATCATCGTATATGCTCATAGGTATATAGCTTTTGACCTTTTCTACTTCTCCACACATGTACTAGTTATAACAAATAAGGGAAACCATGGGACCTATGATTCTTTGGGTCTGGCTTACTTCACTTAATACAATTTTTTCCAGGTCTTTCCGTTTCCTAACAAATGGGGTGATGCCATTCTTTCTGATGGAGGCATAAAATTCTAATATATATATATATATATATATATATATTCTAATTCTAATATATTCTAATTCTAATGTATATATATTAGAATATATATATACATATATATATACATATATATACATATATATATATATATATATATACACACACATACATTGATCTATTTATCTACCGAGGGGCATCTGGGTTGGTTTCATATCTTAACTATGGTAAATAATACTGCAATAAAAATAGTTGTGCTAGTAGGCTTAGTATGGCCTTGTTTGCTGGGTCAGAAGGGAGCTCTATGTGGAGTCTTTTGAGGAACCTCCATACTGCTTTCCAAAGTGGTTGAACAAGTTTACACTCCTACCAACAATGCAGTAGGGCTCCCTTCTGACCACATCCCTTCCAACATCTGTTGTTATTGAAGTTCTTGATTATAACCATTCTAACTGGGGTGAGGTGGAATCTCAATGTTGTTTTGATTTGCATTTCTTTTATGGCTAGAGAGGTTGATCATTTCTTCATGTTCTATTGGCCATTCTTATGTCCTCTTCAGAGGAGTTTCTCTTTAAGTCTTTAGCCTACTTATTTATTGGGTAGTTGTTGCTTTGAGGATTTGTTGTTGGGGGATTCAATTTTTTGAGTTCCAAGTATATTTTAGATTTGAGACCCTTATCTGTTGTATGGCTAGTGAAGATCTTCTCCCAATCTGTGGACTTTCTATTGATCTTGCTAGCTATGTCCTTTGCCATGCAGAAGCTCTGTAGCTTCATGCAATCCCATTTGTCCAACCTTTCTTTGATTAGTTGTGTTTCTGGGTCTCTAATAAGAAAATGTTGATCTGTGCCAACGAGCCCCAGAGTTTCTCCTATTCCATCCTGAATGTTTTCAGGCTTCCTGCTTTGATTTTGAGGTCTTTGTTCTATTTGGAGTTGATTCTGGTGCAGGGTACTATATAAGCATTTAGCTTTAGTTATCAGCAGGTGATTAACCAATTTTGCCAGCACCATTTACAGAAGAGGCTGTCTTTCTTCCATTCTATTTCTTTCTCTTTTTTTAATTGTGAAAATTCCGTACAGAGAAGTTACATTTACATGGGCAAAGTAATGAGTACATTTCTTATTAATCATTGTTGCCTCCTCCTTTGTTTCCCCTTCCCATGTCCCACCCCACCCCAACTCCCCCCCACATCCCTCCCAAAGTTGTAAGGTTCGTTTTCGACATAATGACTTGTACATCTCATTGTTAGAATGGGTCCACCTGTATCCCTATTTAAACGATTTGTTTTTGCCCTTCCCCTCCACAAATTATACCAACATCAAATACAATGAAAGCAGGGGTTATACCGTGGGGGGGGGACATACAAAGCAACAAAGAAATCATCTTATAAATATGTTAGAAAAAAATCGCATGAAAGAAAAAACATTTGAATACTTATCTTGGGGTTCATTTCACCTAGCATCTACTTATCTGACCTTTTCTGCTTGTCTCAGACATATACTAGTTATTGCAAATAAAGGAAACCATATGACCTATGTTTCTTTGAGCCTGGCTTACTTCACTTAATATAATTTTTTTCCATGACTTTCCATTTCCGAACAAATGGGGCAATGTCATTCTTTCTGATGGAGGCATAGAATTCCATTGTGTATATATACCACATTTTCTTGATCCATTCCTCTACTGAGGGGCATCTGGGTTGGTTCCATATCTTAGCTATGGTAAATAATGCTACAATAAACATAGCTGTGCTGGTAGCTTTAGTATGGTCTTGTTTGTGATCATTTGGGTACATGCCCAAAAGTGAGATTGCTAAGGGTCAGAGGGGAGCTCTATGTGGAGTCTTCTGAGGAACCTCCATACTACTTTCTAAAGTGATTGAACAAGTTTACATTCCCACCAACAATGCAGTAGAGTTCCCTTCTGTCCACATCCCCTCCAGCATCTGTTATTGGAGTTCTTAATTATAGCCATTCTAACTGGGGTGAGGTGGTATCTCAATGTTGTTTTGATTTGCATTTCTTTTATGGCTAGAGAGGGTGAGCATTTCTTCATGTGTCTACTGGCCATCCTTCTTTCCTCTTCAGAGAAGTTTCTCTTTAAGTCTTTAGACCACTTAGTTATTGGGCAGTTGTTTCTTTAAGGATTTATTGTCAGGGGATTTAATTTTTTGAGTTCCAGGTATATTTTAGATATGAGACCCTTGTTTGTTGTATGGATAGTGAAGATCTTCTCCCAATCCGTGGGCTTTCTATTGATCTTGTTAGCTATGTCCTTTGCCATGCAGAAGCTCTGCAGCTTCATACAATCCCATTTGTCCAACCTTTCTTTGATTAGTTGTGTTTCTGTGTCTCTATTAAGAAAATTTAGGCCTATGCCAAGGAGACCTAGGGTTTTTCCTATTCCATCCTGTAATGTTCTGTAGCTCCCTTAATGAAGATTAGGTGATTATAGGTCTGTGGGTTCATTTCTGGGTTTTCAGTTCTATTCTATTGGTCCTGAGATCTGTTCTTGTTCCAGTACCAAGCTGTTTTGATTACTATGGGCTTTGTAGTATAGTTTGAAATTTTGTATTGATATTCCTCCAGCACTGTTCTTTTTGCTAAGGATTGTTTTTGCTATTAGAGGTCTTTTATTGTTCCATATGAATTTTTTATTGCTTCTTCTATTTCACTGAAGAATGAGGTTGAACTGTTGATGGGTTTCACATTGAATTTGTAGATAGCCTTGGGAAGTATTGCCATTTTCACAATGATGATCCTCCCAATCCAGGAACATGGGAGTTTTTTCCACTTCCTAATTTCTGCTTTGATTTCTTTTTTCAGGATTTTCAAGTTTTCATCATAGAGGTCCTTCGCTTCTTTTATTAAGTTAACTCCTATATATATATATATATATATATATATATATATATATATATATATATTGTGTGTGTGGAGCTTTTACAAAAAGAGTTGCTTTCCTGATTTCAGCAGTTCTCTTCTCATTTTTAGCATACAGAAAAGCCATTGATTTTTGAGGGTTAATTTTATACCCTGCTACTTTGCCAAAGTTTTGAATCAGCTTGAGTAATTTGGGAGTGGAGTCCATGGGGTTCTTTAAATACAAGGTCATGTTATCTGCAAAGAGGGAGAGTTTTACTTCATCTTTCCTTATTTGGATCCCTTTTATGTTTGCATCTTCTCTTATTGTTCTAACTAGGCATTCTAATACCAAATTGAAGAGAAGTGGAGAGAGTAGACATCTCTGTCTCATTCCTGAGTTTAGAGAAAATGGTTTTAGTTTTTAGCTATTAAGTAAAATGCTGGCTGTAGGTTTGTCATATACAGGCTTTATTATATTGAGGAAGGTTCCATGGATTCCTAATTTTCCAGAACCTTCATCATAAAGAGGTGGTGGATCTTGTCAAATGCTTTTTCTGCATCTATTGAGATAATCATGGGTTCTTATCCTTGCTCTTTTTGATGTGATGAATTATATTAATTGATTTGCATATATTGAACCAGATTTGCAAGAATCCTGTTTGATATTGGTGTATGAGTTTTTTTGATGAGTTGTCGAAATCGATTGGCCAAAATTTTGTTGAGAAGTTTTGCATCAATGTTCATCCAAGCAATGGGTCTATAGTTCTGTTTCTTTGATGAGTTCCTACCTGGGATGAGGGGTTACCATGGCTTCATAGAAAGAGTTTGGTAGTCAACTTTCACTTTCAATTGCATTGAAGATTTGGAGGAGTATTGGTGTGAGTTCTGCTTTGAAGGCCTGGTAGAATTCTGATGTAAATCCACCCATCACTGGCTTTTCTTAGATGGGAAATCTCTTATTGCTGTTTCTATTTTGAAGCTTGATATGGGTCTGTTCAGTTGGTTTAACTCACCTTGATTTAGTTTGGGCATGTAAATATTTGCTAGAAATTCATCCATTTCTTCCAGATTCTCAAACTTATTAGCATAAAGGTTTTAGAAGAATTCCCTTATAATGTTCTGAATCTTGTTTTTTTCTGTCGTAATGTTTCCATTCTCATCTCTGAGTTTGTTTATTTGGGTGTGTTCTCTTCTTTTCCTGATCAGATTTGCTAAGGGTTTGTCAATGTGTTAATTTTTTTTGAAGAATCAACTCTGTTTGTTGATTCTTTTTATGTTATTTTTGGATTCTAATTCATTCAATTATTATTTAATTTTAATTACTTGTTTCCATGTACTGGATTGGGGTTTAGCTGGTTGCTTTTTTTCAAGGAGCTTCAGGTGCCTTGTCAAATTGTTGGTTTCAGATCTCTCCAATTTGTTGATGTAGGAACTGAGAGCTGTCTGAATACTGTCTTTGCTGTTTCCCAGAAGAGCTGCTAATTTGTGTGAACATTTGAATTTCCTTTCTAATCGTTTCCATGACACACTGGTGGTTCAAAAGTGTGTTATTCAGCCTCCGTGTATTACAGGACTTTCTTTGGTGGCTTTTGGTGTTAAGTTCTATTTTTATTCCCTTGTGGTCTGAGAGAATGCAAGGCATAATTTCAATGTTTCTGATTTTGGACAAATTTGCTTTGTGACCTAAAATGTGGTCTATTTTAGAAAATGTTCTGTGTGCTGCTGAGAAGAACGTGTATTCTGATGTTGCTGGGTGAAATATTCTGTAGATGTTGTTAAATCTAGTTGATCTATGCAATTTTTAAAATCTGTGTTTTCTCTTTTGGGTGTTTGCCGGGTTGAGCTATCTATCGGGGATAGTAATGTGTTAAAGTCCCCAACAATTAATGTCTTTGGATTTATCTGAGATTTGAGGAAAAGGAGTGTTTCTTGGATAAATTTGGGATGAGTTGAATAGCAATTAAGTCACGCGAAAAAAAAGACTAAACAGTTAAAAGAGATTTAATACACACACACACACACACACACACACACCCCTAAAATAAAATTTATGAAAGAAAAAAACAATTTTTAAAAAAAATTTAAAAATTAGGTAGAAAAAAATAGTTCTTTAATTTTTTTTTGGAGGGGGGCAGGATGTTGTATCTCCCCTGTGTCTGTAACCAATCTCTTGGTAGAGTCTTTGGTTTGCTTGTGGTGTTTGGTTTGCCTGTGGCTTGATTGGTTTCTTAAGTCAATTTGTTTGAGCAGGCAGAAAAAAGCTCTGCCTTACCCAAGGACTTTGTGATCCTCCTCCCAGGCCAGTTCAGTGGAAGAGTGATCTGCTTTGAGTATCACAAAAGAGGGAGTTGGCTATTTCCTCTAGTTTGGAGTTGCTGTGATGAGGCTAGGTTCTTGGCAGGGTTGAGGCCTATAAGCAATCAGTAATTTTCCCTTGAGGTGCTAGCTCCTGAGTCACTCATAGAGCCCAGCCTGGAGCCATTCTCAGGATTTGTGCTTACTAAATTTCAATTGTTTTTCTTTTACCCCTCTTGCTGCTGGGTCTGCTGTCTAGGCTGCAGAGAGGAGGGGAAGCTTCTGGCTCTGTTTACCCAGTGAAGAAGCTCTGGGGGCAGCGCTTCCTCTGCCTGGGAAGGGCAACATTCCTCTGGGTGGAGCTGAGCTGGGCAAGTCAGATTTCTGTGACTGTGACCTGATGGCTCCTATTGTTTTCTTCCAAGGTCTGAGTTGGAACTAGCTGCTTGGGTGGCCTTTTGTTAGTATCAAAGATGGAGTTCTTCTCAATGGTGGGGGAGGGGCTACCTTCCCACAGCTGTTCTGTGAGAAGTAGTGAGGATGCCATGGGGATACTCACGCTGGTCTCTTGGTTTCTGGGCCAACCATGGTCTGCAATCAGCAGGATGAAGATTTCTGCTCCCTGTCAATTCTTGCTGGTGGTGAGTAGAATCTGCTTCTCACTGTGTCTGGCACCTTTGTCCCAGGTTCTCTCTCTTGATATGGCGGCCATGGCAGCAGATGCCACCACCACTGTGGACACTGGCAAGTGCTCAGATCTGTCTCCTTAACCAAGCTGCCTGGATTTTTCCTCTCTGGCCAGACTCTCTGTGCTGTGATGGCACACTTGGTGTGATTCTCTAGCCTAGGACTATTCACTGGAACACTAAAACTGCTTTTTATGTGAGAGCTTATTTAGCATTCCACTTCTCTGACATCTTCCTCTGGATCTCAGCGTATATAATTTTGACCTGGGTCTTTCAAAACATTTTCAGGTCTTCATTCAGTCTTTTGAACATATGGGAAACACTTGTATCAATTTATTCTTGCTTTGCCTATTTAGCAATTATTTTATCAAATATCAGACGCTGTAGGCTTTCCTTTTGGAGACTGGATATTTTGTAGTTTTATAAATATCCTTGATTTTCATTTGAGGATGTAATTTGATTTAAGGCGTTTGCTCTTCAGGTTTGTTAGGGAGAATAAAGGTACTGTTAAGCCTAGGGATTAGTATTGTCCATTATTCAATCAACAATATTTGAGCTATGTACTTAGTGTCCTATAGATAATGAGGTTTTTCTATGTTGCTGGTAAGAATAGGCATTTTTCCTCACTCTATGATCCTCAGCAGTCTTTTGTTCTTATCTTTTTGGATTCTTGATTTCCTGAAGTCTAATGTATGTGATGATGAGCACATCACTGAAGGTCCCAGGGGCCCTCTGCAAATCTCACAAGTCTTTCAAGGTGCATCTTTTCTTTTCTGTCACCTTTCTCTTTATGTATATATCCATCTTTATGTCATCTGCTATTCTCTGGAATCTCAGCTTTCTCTTTTATTCCCCAGGGTTTCCACCAGTCTCTTCAAGAGTATCATCCCTGAGACATGGCCTGGAAATTCTCCAGGTAGTAAGGTGAGACAATTCTAAAGTTCACCTTGTTCATTTCTTTTTCTGAAAGATCATTGACCTTTATTGCCTGGCATCCAGCATCTTGGAAAGCATTGCTTTATATGGTAGTTTACTTTTATTGTTTCAAGCAGAAAAATAAATCAAGCCTTTCGTTTTCTTGGTCAGAAGAGGAAGTTTTTGGTGATTCTTTTTCTTTAATTATTTTTTTTAAATGCAGTCCTTTGTAAGCATTACAATAAAGGTTTAATGACTTGAATTCATTCTGTTATTTATTGTTAGAGGAAAATTGCTTTGGACATGTGTTCTGGATAATCTTATTTGACATTTTCAAGCACTAAATTAAAAAAAATAGAAGGGGCTGGGAAGGTGGTTCAGTGGTAGAGCGCTTGCCTTGCATGCATGAGACCCTGGGTTCGATTCCTCAGCACCACATAAGCAGAAAAAAAAAGCCGGAAGTGGCGCTGAGGCTCAAGTGGTAGAGCACTAGCCTTGAGCTGAAGAGTTGAGGGACAGTGCCCAGGCCCAGAGTTCAGGCCCCACAAATGGACCCTTCCCCCCCCCCAAAATAGAAGTAGAACAATGAAACAAGTTGCCACACAAATCTATGGAGCAAAGTTTTTTTGCTCTTGCATTTCTGCCTAGAGACACACGACAGTGGTAAGCCTAGGTATATTCAACTTTCCACATCCAAGTGAGAATCCTATGATTTGTCAATATTTCTTTGCATTTACTACATTGGTAGAAGGAAAAATCAAGAAGTGGAGATGTGGCCCAAGTGGTGTCAGCCTTGAAAGAAAATGATAAGCAAGAACACAAAGCACTAAGTCCTTAGTTCAAGCCCCAATACAAGCACCCCCTCAAAAAAAGAAGCTACCAGAAAGCCGGACAAAAGAAAGACAAGTTGAATTTTAGGACATCCTTCATCATTGCCAGTAAAATTGTTAATGAGTCAAAAGAATGCATTGTGGGAAGCATTAGAATAAAAGGGTGTCATTTTGAAGGGCATCTATTTAAGGTGTCATGATAGA
Organism: Dipodomys ordii; assembly: GCF_000151885.1. Taxonomy (NCBI): domain Eukaryota; kingdom Metazoa; phylum Chordata; class Mammalia; order Rodentia; family Heteromyidae; genus Dipodomys; species Dipodomys ordii. Next base: position 769,823 of record NW_012267444.1, read on the forward strand.
TTAGAATGGATGTGACTACATTGATTCTTTCCCCTGGTGTTATAAGACCATAGAAGCCCACAGTGATAAACAAAAGCTCAATGAGGCAAGAGCAGCTGCATTTGTCCTCTGTGGGAAAGCATAAGTTGCTCAGTGTGACACTAGTTATGGTGGCTATAACCTAGGGTGGGGACTGTGGCACCTGAAAATCCCTCAAACTGCCAAATAAGATTATCCAGAACACATGCCCAAAGTAGTTTTCCTGTAGCAATAAACAAGCAGGTAAGAAGGGACATTTGCATGTTTGTCACTAAGTGATCCAGGGATATTTCTGACATTTCTAGAGAGATTATTGGATATCCACAGGTAGAAAACTAAAACTAGATTTGTCTTTCATCTTGTACTGTCAATTCAAAGTGGATCAATGACCTTAATAGAGCACCTAAGTATCAAAACTATTACATGAAAGTTTAGGGAAAATACTGGAATATATAGGCTTAGACAACATCTTCATAAATAGGACTCTAATAGTTCAACAAATAAAAGAGGAAACTGAAAGTTAAGCTGGTGAGCCTACCTATAATAATATCTACTTAGGAGATGGAGACTGGGAGAATCATGGTTCAAGAGCAGGCTGGGTAGAAAAGTTGACAAAACCCCCTCTCAACAGAGAAAAGCTGGCTGTGCTTGCACGTGCCTGTCATCTCAAGTATAGTGGAAAGTATAAATAGGAGGATCACAGTTTAAGCCAGCCTGGAAAACATAGACCCTATTTTGAAAATAACCAGAGCAGAAATTGCTGGAGGGCTGATTGCACAGCTCAAACAATGGAGGACCTGTCTAGAAAGTGCAAATCCTGAATTCAAACCCAAATACTGCTAACAAACAAGCAAAGATTTAACAAATCTGCTTCGAATTAAAAGTCAAATGAGATTGTCTCCTTTGCAGGAAAGTGGATGGAATCATGTTGAGCAAGATAAGCCAAACTCAGAAAGACAAATATGGCATTAAATTTTATTTTTATTATCTTTAAGTAGTTTTACAACAGGGTTTCAATTAAATATTTTAACTCATATGGGGACTCTAGACTAAAATTAAAAATGACATGATCTTAAAAAGACTATTAGAGAATTATCATACCATTATCATACCAGAGGAAGTGCAAATGAGGTAAAAGGGGATTACATTACATATACATGAAAATAGAACTATGAAACCCTCTAAAAGCTCTTAAAAGCAAAGAAGAAGAAAGGGAGAGGTTTAAGAATGAGTTACATGGGCTGGGAAGGTGGCTCAGTGGTAGAGCGCTTGCCTTGCAAGCCTGAGGCCCTGGGTTTGATTCCTCAGCACCACATAAGCAAAAAGAAAAAAAAAAAAGCCAGAAGTGGCACTGTGGCTCAAGTGGTAGAGCACTAGCCTTGAGCTGAAGAGCTGAGGGACAGTGCCCAGGCCCAGAGTTCAGGCCCCATGACCGGACCCAAAAAAAAACAAAAAAGAATGAGTTACATAAAAGGAGTGAATCTGATCAATATATATTAAATATGTGTATGAAAATATCACAATAAGATGTACAATTAATTTAAATTAATAAAATATTCAAATAAATTATTCACTCATATTCAACATAATATTTATAATTTAGAGTCTGTTTTTATTTGACCAGTTGAAATGTATATGTTGGAATAAAGAATTTTGTTGTATCTAGTGTATCTTATTGACCCTATAATATATTTAGTTTCTTCATATTGCAGATAAATTGTTTCTATATGGGAGCGTAAAGGGTAATCATAGTATTAGCCAGTAAAACTTGTTCAGATTGGTAAAAGCTAAGTTCTTGTATCTGTCACCTTATTTAATCAAGAAATGAGATACTGTAGCATTTGTAGGTATAGATGGGGAATAAAAAGATTACATGTTATGAGCTTAGAAGCTAGAAAGCCTCGGATGTCTCATCTGAAAAGATGGATGTCTCTTGGGCTCCCATTGATGGCTAATGCTAACTGAGACAATGTGTGGGAAGGTTCCCAGTTAAGAGTACCTTACCTGGAGGAAGCCCCCAGCTCATGATAGGTGAGCACCACCTTCATTAACACCAACATTTTGCTAAGGTCACACAGTTAGTAGGTTGGAGTAAGATCTAGAAGTCATGCCTTCTGACTCCAGAAGCTTAGATTTTTACCACTGCTACCCTGCATAGGTATTAAATCTCTTATCTATTTCATATGGTGGGTTAAAGTGTTAGCTATTTCATAACAACTTTGATGTGAGTAGAGATATGGCTTCAGTTCCAGGCAGGGAGTTTTGAGAAACAGGAATATTTAAAAGAAAAGAACAAGATAAAATCATAGAATAAGGCACATGGCTGCCAGAGAGGCAAACTTCTTCACTAAAGGATCTGTAGAAAATTCTCCTGTCTACCTCAAACCTGAGATAAGATAATGTACTAAACACAGAGTAGCAGATGCCTTCCCTACCAAAGAGGAATGCATGTGTTGCCATCAGAAGTGCCAGTGAATATTATTCAAATTGGAACTAGATAATGACTAGAATGTAGCAGGTAGTCTTTCATGACTATTTACTCAACAGTTCAGGGAGTAGATGATATGGACAGCAGGATTGAGAAGAGAGGTATGAATAGAAAGGTCACGGCTTTGTCAAGCATGGGCAGAGTACATAATAGCTTCAAGGATCACAGGACAAAAAAAAAAGAGCATAAAGAAAATATTACCCAGAAAATAATAAAGTCGAGATTAATGAGCAAAAGACATTAAGGCTCAAATAGATTGATAGCTTTCTTCAAAGAAATTTCTTTACCAATTTCTTCCACAAAACCCTCTCTTTACCTTTTGCTTCTATATTCTCATAGGGAGAGGGGCAACAATCAAGATACTTGGTATATTTGTTCATTTCATATTGTTCATAATGTTCTCTAATTATTTAGTTTTACTACCTTCAAGACCTGTAAGATCAACAGTTACTATCTTTATTTTTTGTTTGTTTATTACTTTTGTGGGTGTGGGGCTTCAACTCAGGGCCTAGTCGCTTTCCCTAAGCTTCCTTTCTCTAGGCTAATGACCTACCAGTTTGAGCTACAGTGCTACTTCCAGTTTTCTGGTAGTTAATTGGAGAAAAGAATATTACAAGCTTTCTTCTCCTGGGCTGGCTTTGAACTGCTCAATCCTCAGACAGCTTCCTGAGTAGCCAGGATTACAGGCATGAGCCACCAGCATCTGGCTGCCTTTATGATTTTAACATTTGTAATATGTGTCCTCTCTCTGCTTCTTGGTAAACCTCACACATATAATGTGCCTATTAATATTATTTGTCTCTTAAAATTACCAATGCTTTTGATGTGTTGTTATTGTTATGTTGGTTACTATTTCCTCTGTTCTTAACTTTCCATTCTTCATTTTTTTTGGTGTGTTTGCAATTTTCTTTGCACTCTCTAAGTGGGTATTATTCCATTGCTTTCTAGGCTTTATTATTCCCTAACCTATGTATCTGAAGTAACACAATTCTTTCTGTCAAATATCTTTTTCTAGGGAACATAATATATATATATATATATATATATACATATATATATACATACATACATATTATTGTAAAGATATTGTACAGAGGGGTTAAAGTTACATGAGTAAGATAATAAGTACATTTCTAATGAGCATTTTACCCCCTCCTTTGTTTTTCCCCTACCATCTCTTCCCTCCATAGTTCCCCAACTCCTCCCTCCCCTACCCAAGTTGTAAAATTCATTTCCAACATAGTGTCTTGCATATCTCATTGTTACAATGGGTCAACCTGTATTATTGTTTCAGCATTTTGTTATCTCCCTTCCCCCCTCCCCCAAATTAGAAAAATCTATATACAAGATGCAGGGCACCAGAATCAAATACAGTGAAAACAGGGGTTATACCATGGGGGAAGAACATACAACGGAAACAAAAAAATCACATATTACATTAAAAACAACAGCAACAAAGATAAAACCTCTTGTGTTCCTATCTTGGGGTTCATTTCACTTACCATAATTTTATATGGTCATATGTACACAGCTTTTGACCTTTTCTGCTTGTCTAGTAAGATTATCCTAGACATATACTAGTTATTGCAAATAAGGGAAACCAATAGACCTATGTTTCTTTGGGTCTGGCTTACTTCACTTAATATAATTTTTTTCCAGGTCTTTCCATTTCCTAACAAATGAGGCAGTGTCATTTTTTTCCTGATGGAGGCATAGAATTCCATTGTATATATCACATTTGTATATACCACATTTTCTTGATTCATTCATCAACCAAGGGGCATCTGGGTTGGTTCCATATCTCAGCTATGGTGAATAATGCTGTGATAAACATAGTTGTGCTGGTAGCTTTAGAATGGCCTCGTTTGTGTTTGTTTGGGTAAATACCCAAAAGTGGGATTGCTGGGTCAGAGGGGAGCTCTCTGTGGAGTTTTTTGAGGAACCACCATACTGCTTTCCAAAATGGTTGAACAAGTTTACACTGCCTCCAACAATGTAGTTCCTTTGGCCACATCCCCTCCAGCATCTGTTGTTATTAGATTTCTTGATTATAGCCATTCTAACAGGGGTGAGGTGGAATCTCAATGTTGTTTTCATTTGCATTTCTTTTAAGGCTAGAGAGGTTGAGCATTTCTTCATGTGTCTATTGGCCATTCTTATTTCCTTTTCAGAGAAGTCTCTCTTTAAGTCTGTATTCCACTTATTAATTGGGCAGTTGTTTAGAGGACATTATTACTAGATCATGGCTTTCTTTGTGAAATGTCCTCATTTTGACTTCATATTTTTAGAAAAGCACCATATATTATAAAAATTAAGGTTGGTGACTTTAAACATGGTATTATATGAACTAATGATTTTATAATGTTATTGAAAAGTTGGCTGTCAATGTGATTTGCTCTTGAAATTAATGTATTCATTTTCTTCTGACTGCTTGTGAATTTTCTTTTTGCCTGTGTGTTTTATTTTGTCCAGTTGTAGTGTGAGATGCAGAGTATATTTTTCTTGGCAGTTACCTTTTTTCTTGGCAGTTAAAGTATTTCTTGAATCCATGGCTTAATGTTATTCTTATTTTAGAAAATATACATCTTTTAGTATTCGTTCATTCTCTTCTCCACCTAGGACTTCAATTACAGGTGTGTTAATCTTTCTCTTGTGTTTCAGCCTGGGTGTTTATTAGTGTTCTATCTTCTAAAACACTAGTCCTATCCTCAGCTATATCTAATCTGCTGTGGAATTCGTATAATAAGCTCTTGTTTTTAGGTTTTAAACTTTTCTGGTATGTAATTTCCACTTTTTACTTATCTGCTGATTTTTTCACCTCCCTGTATTCTAGACTGTATCTGATAGTTATTTTTGTTTTGTATATGATAATTCTAATAGTTATTTTTATTTTGTATATGATAATTCTGTTTATATTCTTCACCGATTCCTTTTTATTGTTGGTATTTCCCTTGTTGATGTCTTTTACTGGTAAATTTTTATTTTTTGCCTAAGAAAATACAGAAATATTATTATTAATAATATAAAAACATTATCTCTTTCAGTGAGAATTTATTTCTTCTTCATAAATGTCAATGCTTATGAAAAATCCCCTTAGTTAAATCTAATGTTAAGATGATTAGAAATTTGTTTCATCAAATTAGGAGCTGATTTATTTCTAATTAGCCTTTCAGTGACTAGTCTTTGAAAGGTGTCAGTTGAAAACTTTAGATGTTACTTGAGTCCCTTCTCTTTGTTAGGATCTGAAATGAAAGTTTTACTCTCAAGATTTATATCACTGAAAATTTATATAGCTTTACAACCTAAATATCAGAATATGCTTTCAAGGGAAAAGCAGAACTAAATGTCAAGACTAGCTCTGCATTTTCCTTCCTTAGGAATCTTGACTTGTCCTTATTGATAGCTACTTAAGAGTATTAAACAAATTTTTTTGTTTATTACTTTATCCAGCCCTTCTTGTTGTTTTTGAATGTAAAAGTTAATTTTGTACAGGTTAATGTGCCATCACTATAATAAAATTGCTTTTCATACTTTTCAAAATTGAATTTTCATGTAGGAAGTTTGCCTTTACTACTAGGTGGTAAATTCTTAGAAGACAAATATACTTTCTACTTGTAACACCTTGCCTTTTATATAGTATATACTTGTAGTTACTGACTGATGGGCTGATCAAAATAATAAAGTTTTACTGGGAATTTCCTAGTAAAAAATGAGCGCTGAAAAGGGTCTTACATAGGAGTTAAAATTTTACTTGAAAATATCATTGAAAATATAATAAATGAAGATAGATTCAGAAAAATGAACCAGCTAAACTAAATAGAAGTTTCAAAATAATGTCAGAAGATTCAGACACAGATATTCTGAAAAACCTTTAACTCCCCAGGAGGTATTCATTTTACATGAAATGGGTGTTCTCTTGGTGACACTTTGATCCAACACTCTCATGTTGTCAAGAGTGTAGAGACCTTGTGACCTCAAAGTATCCCTCTGATTTTGATCCAAAACCATAACCAGGTTTTGATCCATCAGAAAAAAATGACGTGATCTCTGGAGTTCAGTGGCAGCTATAGAACCAGAAGAACTATGACACACAGATCACAGGCCTAGTGAGGGGCAAATGTGTGGCTGAAATAGATACGCGTATTGTAGAAACTGTCTAATTCCTTTTTAACATTTTCTAGGTTACTTGATAGAATACCATTAATTTCTTTTTGATTTTCAGAAACAATTTAAGTGGTCTGAAGTTGTATTTTTTGTTATTGTTACTCACTTCATGTTTTCAGTGTTTATCATGGGCCTGCTACCTTGAAAATACTAGAAATGGGTGTTTGTATGTATGTATGCATTAAATAGAGCTTGTGGACCGTGTGCATTGACATTTAAAAAACAAAGAGAGTAGTAGATAAATGTACACCAAAGATAATGGATGATCCAGACAGGATCAAATCATAGTCAGCTTCCAAATTCCCAATTGAAGTTGGTGGGAAACATATGTTTACTGAAATAACAATTGTAGTCTAGAAATTTGTTGGTGTGTGGGTTCTGATTTTTGCTGCAGGTAGTCAGGTCTGAGATGCTCGCAACTGGAGTCACACAAAGATGGTAAGTCAGCTTTATAGAATTAATAAAATAACAAAAATTAATTAATTAGCAAAATAAAAATTCTTATTTATCATCAATGTAGAAAAAAGATTTGAAGATTCTAGTAGGCAAGAAAGTTTGGAAACTATAGTATCTCCAAGTAAAGATGTACAGGAGAACTCTTCTTGGGAAAAATAAATGCTCTGCAAGTTTGGAAAGGGGAATTGCACATATCAGCCACAGTCCAGTAATTTGCGATGAAAACCTGAGCCTGGAGAGAATGAGTGCCTTAGATGGACTGGTTTCTAACCAGGTGAGTAGGTTGTTTGATGAGCTGGGTCCACAGATAGAACATTTGACTCATTTATCCAGGAAGAATGATACTGGTGAAAACTTTTCTTTAAACCTACTGATGAATGATTTTGACCACACGGAGGGATATAAAACTTTGGTAATTAATAGATTATATTTCATCAGTCTTTCATCCTCTAACATTATTTATTGAGAACATAAAATGTGCCTAGCACTATGATGAGATTCTTGGGAAATTATAAAATATGATGCCAACTTTGGGTAGTTTTGATTGACTAAGCAGCCCTTTGATGGAATGTTTCCTATTTCCAGGTAAATTAGGCTTGTAAATCATCTGTTACACAATTGTGCTTCAAGTCCCTATATGAGAGATTTGTCCTGTGAGAATGCTATCCACACTGGAGTCTCTGAAAAGTAGAGTACTCTATGTGAAGTTGAGTAGCTTCGAATTATTTTGAGAAGCTTCATAGAAGTCCTGTATTTATCTTTTATTAGGTTTTGTAAGTTAGTGAAGCATTACATTTCTTTTCTTTTTAGATAAATCTCTGTCAACACATTAGAGCTTCAAGCTGATTCGAAGTTTGTAATAGATGTAAAATTGATTGATTACAAAAATTGTGAAACAACTACTTTTAATTCAACTAATGAAATACCGTATATATTAACCGTGAAAACAGTATGTGTTGTTGATGAACCTTGCTCAGTTTAGGTTCCCTTGACAGCAAATACCAAAGTAAAAAAAATCCCAAATTTTGTCTGATTTTTTAAAGGGTTATTTATTGGTTGGTTCATGTAATCGGGGAAAGAAAACATACTGCAATAGGTATCAGGTATAGTTTTATGAGGAAGTCTTGAAAAGTATCACCCATTAGATTCAGTCATATGCAACATGGACATTTTTCACATTAAAAAGAAGATGTCATTGCAAAGATATGCAAAGATAGCAACACTTTTAGAGAGAACCAGTTTCTTTCTCCCAGAAACTACACATCAATCAAAGGGCAGTGCTATGATTTTCTATGCTTGGGATAGATGCTCGTTCCATTGCAATCAGAATGATGTAAAGTTTGGCCTATTCTGGGTTATACACTCACTCTTATGATGGCAGTTTTTGAGTAGATGAAGAAAGAAGTAAAAGGAAAAAAATATTTAGAAAAGAAAAGGAGCATCTACCTTTAACATTAATAAAGTCTGCAATAAATAATAATATACCTGTGGTTCCTTTTCTGCCTTTTGGTTGAGTATCATCTCTGGTATTTGAACTCATGATCTAGGCTCTGTCTCTTAGCTTTTTCACTCAAGGCTGGTGCTGTACCACTTGAGCTACGTGTCCACCTTTTGCTTTTTGCTTGTTAATCAGTGATAAGAGTCTGACAGACTTTCCTGCCCAGGCTGGCTACAAATGGCAATTCTCAGATCTCAGTCTCCTAGGATTACAGAGGTTAGCCACCAGCACCTGGTTGACATTTTTTAAATTCATTAGTCTACATATATCATCCACCAAGAGTTTTCTTTGAGAAAGGTCACAATTAGAGAAGATTCTGAAATTGTTACTTACAATATACTCTAAACTTGACTTTCTTCTTTCTGTCAAGAGTCCTGAATTGTCACTTTGTGTCTCCCAGTCAGGAATATTTTCTATCATTAGAGTCAGAAAGGAAATCTCAATTTCGTTTAGCAATAGGTGGTGTCGACCTGAAAGCTCTTTATTTTTTTTTCTCTATCCCTTTGCCACAATCCAGCTGTGATATAGATATCCTAGCACTAGGCTAGAGTGTTAATTTGAAAATATAGTTTCATACTGTAAAAAGCATCTCAAACTATTTTTACTTAAACTTCTAATAGTCACTTAGTATTTGTCAAATGAATAATGAATACTTGATACGCAATAAATATCAAAGACACTTTTGTCTTTTTCAGATAGTATAATTTCTCCACTATACATGGCAATATACGCACATTTCATTCTCATTTTAAAATGTCATTTCAGCCTTTTCCCTTTCTATTTCGGTTCTGGCCTGTGGCTTATGTGTTTCTGGTAGCAGCATTTCTGACATCACATCAATTTTAAAAACCTGAATGCATATTCTTTCTTTCCTTCCATCATCTCCAAACCTATCTAGTGTCAAAGTGCCTGGCATATTCAATATACAGTGTGATTGTTCCTGTTTGGGAAGCCAAATCACAAATAGTCCATGCTTAGCAACAGATTTTACTGGCTTCTTTAACTTTTTCATAGAGACCAAATTAGCACTCTGTCAACAATACCTACTCATTCTGCCTTGTCTTATGTCACTCCCACAACCTCTGCTTTAAATATGGGATATCCTCCATCCTGTCATGTGGAATGTGGTAAACAGGATGATGTCCAAACCTCATCCTCCCATCTTTATTTTCCTTTTAAAGTCAATTCCATAGGATTATTACTAACTAGAGCTAATCTCTCAAATACTTGCTAAATTTATTATACATTTGTATTTGGGGGAAAATTTGTTTCATGATTCTTCTTGACAAAGAAAAACGGAAAATCTATTCATCAACATCAAGATAATAAATGAAGACATCATTATTATTCCTCTTTTTCTGTTGGTTGTTGTTTTGTTTTAGTAATGCCAATGAAAACAGAGCTTTGTACTTCCACAGTTTACTCTCAGTGGGTGCTCTACTGCTTAAGCCATACCTTTCCCCTAACTTTTTGCTAATTATTTTGGAGATGGAGTATTTGACTCTTCTGCCAAGGTTGTTTTCAAACACCTATCCTCTGGATTACAGCCTTTTGTGTAGCTAGGACTATAGGCAAGAGCCACCAGTACTTTATTTTTCCTTTGACTGACTAGAATGTCCTCCCTCAGATTCAAGTGTCAGTTTAATTAACATGTATGTGTGGATAATATCTAAATACATATATATGTTCACAATTAAAGAGTGATATACATATATTTATTATCTGTCATATATCAAGCTATTAATCTACCTATCATCTATTCATAGTCTTTCAGTTATAGATGGAGTAGTACTTCTAAGAAGTCTTCTTTATTTTATTTATTTATTTTTAATAAAATTTTATTATCTTGGAGTAGTGTACAAAGGAGTTACCATTCAACAAAGCAGTTTATGATTACAATGTGTCTTGATCCACGTCTTTAAGGGATCTTTTTAAAAGTTCTTTTAAAGAACTGCTTTCTGGTCCTAATAAATTTGACTCTCATCAATAGACTGTCTTAGCACTGAGGAGATGTCATGTTTGTGATTATATTATATGTGACTGTTACTTGCTCACAAACTTTCATAGTTTTAATAAAGCATGCTACCGTGTTGTGAGCTGTCCTGTTGAAGGTCATAGAAGAAAGTATAGCCATTCCAGCTGTCAGCCTCAATCAACCAACTATGGTTAACAAACATGAACCCGGAAGCATACCCTTCCATAGTTGAGCTTTTCAATGAAATGTCTGTAGCACTTGACAGCTTGATTTCTACTTCCTAAGAGGTACTAATGAAGATAGCCCATATATGTTATGATTATATTCCTGGACCATAAAATCTGCTAAACACATGTTATTTTAAACAACTGAGTGTGGTAATTTGTAACACAGCAATGGATAACTAATAGAGATGGCCATCCAATCCTTTGTGATATTATGGGATTTCTATATGTATTTCTGTCATAACACTATCCTTCCCTAGGCAGATGACACTTAACTGTCCATATTAAGGCTAGTTATGTCTCCTGGCCTCCATATACTTCTTTAGTGTTTTTTTATGTACCTAAATGATTATATCTAAAACTTGAGCTCCAAAAGCTTCTATTCAATTTCCCATGTCAAGTAGTAGTAGTATGAACACCATCTTAGCTGTTGAAGCCCCAAACTCTATGTCTAGCAGAGTTGTTCAATTGTAATTTGTGTTTCCTGTTAAACCTGGCATCTTGTATCTTCTCATCTGTTGATTGTTCATTTGTATATGTTCACTTGTGATGTTTCTATTCAAATTTTCCACTTTTAGTTGGGACATTTATCTCCATATCATTGAGTATTTAAGAGTTTTTAAATAGGTATAGAAAGGTTAAATGGATGTGAACATGAATGTTACAAGTGTTTGTGCAATCTGTGCTTCACCTTTTTTGCTTCCTAAAGTATCTTTCAGAAAGAAGCTTTTAAATCTTATCAAATCTCATTTACTAGCATTACTTTTTTTGTAGCTTGAGAAGTCTTTTCTATTCCAAATCTATGAAGATTTGGCCCTTTGTTTTCTTCTAGAAACTTTGTTTTACCTTTTATGTTTTGGTTATGCATCTGAATTTTTTTCCTACACTGTAGAAGGCTAGAATTTGATGTTCATTTCTTCCACATGGATATATAGTTGTCTCAACACCAGAGGTTGAAAAAAATCTTTCCATTGAATTACCTTGGCATTTCTATCAGAAATCTTTTGATAAAATCTACTACTAGATTCTAGATAATAGTAGTTACCAAAACTCAGAACGTCACCTGAGTGCCCTTTTCAGCTGATATACAGTAAAGAAGAATTATTAGGAAATAATTAATGATTTGGGCAGAAATTTAAAAGACACATGGTACAATATTGAATTATATTTCAACTAATATTGCTTCCTCCTTACTCTGCTTCCTACCCAGAGTGAAGAGTTAAGTCTTCCTGGGACCCAGTGGGTTATTTCCAGGAAGACAGAAGTGAATTATTTGAAACATGCACTCCATTTACTCAAAGTGAAGCAGGAGACTCCTTTATGAAAAATTTCTCTGAATATCAGGTAAAAGTTGAAATAGGGGCATATTGTAAATTTTTGCTTTCCCAGTATATTTCTTGGCTTTGCTGAAGTCTTCAATTAGATGTATATAGCTATCATTACATTAGAAAATTTTCACTCAGCTCTGCAGATAAGAGAAAACTATCATAAGAAAAGCATAATCAGGATAATTCACATTCAAGGAAACTCCTAAAGCTGAGAGTAAATGCATATCAAGAATAATAACACAAGACTAATTGATCTACATGGATAAAAGGTATAAAATGGATCCATATTTACACCTAAATTGGTTCCACATTGCATGCTATTTGAATTCGCAACTTACTTTGAAATGTCTTTGAAAGGTGCTATTTGTTCAGTGAATACTTTTAAAATAGCACTGGAGTCTTGACTGAACTCTGGTTGTCCTAGCAAATTCCAGAGAAGATAGGGAAGAATTGTTAGCATTTTACTCTACAGTGAATGTTTTAATTTAATCTTTCAAAAATAACCTCTACTTGTACAAATAAATATTGCTCTTCTACAAGACATTGCTGTCAGAAAGCCTCATCTAGTGTTAGAAGAAAGAATTTCTATGTTTTGGCATCTGTCTTCTATATTAGTCATTTCATTAAAGCATTGCAAATAAAAATTTAAGATGGACTTCCTGAGATCCATATATACACTGTCATCCTGAAGCACTCTGTAGGTATATTGGAACATTAACTTGCAATGACAATTTTTATATCTGAATCACCATTTCCTTATCCTTGTGAATACATGTGATATATTGGTTTCATCACCCTGTTATACATCCCCTTTTTCCCAGTTATCTTGTAGTGGTTTGACTTCTTTTTTAAGTCTTTGGTAACCTCTACAAAGAGAAATACTGCAGCCTACCAATCTCTGGATTCTTCAAAACTATATATTTCTTGAGATGATATCTTTTCTTTAGATATTAATAAAGACTATGACTAATTCCCTATTATATCCTAATCAATATCAGGCTTTCACTCTAGATGCACTGGTAGCAGCACAATTAAGCTCATAGCCTATATGATTCTCAGTACTGAGAAGACAAGTTTGACAGTGTGGGTTGATTAAAATGCTTAATGTTCAATTAGGCTTTTTGGATTAAATCTAGCAAAGGAAAAGGCAGGTGATTTAGTTGCATTATGGTGAATATTATTTTACAAAATCCTTAAGAGAGCAATTTAAAAAGGGCATCGATTGCTTAAAACTTAAAATATCCAAGGCTTCATTTTGAAACTACAAACCCTAGATAAAAGGATTATAAATATACTGAAGGTGAGTGGTACAAACTCAAAACTAAAAAAAAAAATGCAACAAAACTGACTATGAGGAATTTATTTAATCTAGAAGAAATAGGAAAAGGTGAAGAATATAAATGACTAGTGAGTCTACAGTGACACCCCTTATTATAAATGACCTATATTAAGAATTCTGCAATACTAAATATAATTTTTGATTTATCACATTTTAAAGAAATATCATAATACTAAGTATATGAAAATGTGAATTGTGAAATTTAAATGAATTCTCCCCACTAGAAAGGGAATTGATCATTGTTGCTAAGCATCATGGGAATGATGTCTATGGAAGGCAGAAGCTGAGCTTGAAGTGATGCTGATAGTGTGTGGGGTGTGGGGTGTGTGGGATGTGTGTATGACACCTACATAAATCAAGTCTATTGCTCAAATTTTGGAACCCATTCTAAATATGAGCTAGGTGAAATTTGCAATAATCAGAAATAGTGTTTTTAAGAGGTCATTATTGAATATGCTACTGCTAAGAAAAAAGGTCTCCCAGCATCAGCCATTTTAGGTTTGTGTCTTCAGAATTTCAGTGTCAAACCTGGACATTATACATAGTAGTTGCATCTTCTGTCCCACTCAAATTCATGACATCTGAAAGGAATCCAAATAGAGAAACCACTGAAAATTGAGTAGTCTAGTCTATCTGCAAATACTTGGCCTATTCTAAAAGTCCACACTAATTTTTCACTCCTCTAAATGCTCTCCTAAAATAAAACCTGAAGTTGCTTCATTGGCTCTTGTTCGGTATAATAAAGGTTAAGGGTTTTAAAGTACTTGTGAACCAGAATCAGTGTCTTTTAAGTATTTGACACTAGTTCTCCCTAACACATTCCATGAAAGTGGGGTACTGTTTTAAACTCATGGTGTAATATAATTTCTACTTCCTTCAGTATCATAGTCATTCCCAACAGGTTCTCTCTCTTTAAAATAATTTTTTGTCTGCATCTTTAAATGTGCTGACACCCTCAGAAAGAGAAAAAAAGATTTAAAAAATGAGGGCTAATTCATGAAAGAATACATTCAAATAAATGTCAAAAAGTATGCAAACTTTTAAATATCTGTAATAATCAATTAAATGCTAATTAAAATACAATGACTTTTTTGCATATGCAAACTTGGCAAGGATGATAAAAAAAGACCCACTATTTTAGGCAAGGCCTCAGGGTAGGAAACACTGGTGTATGGAAGTACAACAAAAGGTGGTTAAAAACCAGAAGTATTCAAAATTCATGAGCAAAGCATTTTATCTTATATGGATATAGTGAGAAGAGAGGGTTGGTTAAATGGATTATGATGTAATGTGTCCATTGAAAATGTTTTATCACAATGTAATGGTAATAGGAAAAATGCTTGCAATTTTATTAAGTCGACAAAATAGGTTAAAAACCACTATCACACAATCCAGAGGAAGATGGCAGAGGAGAAACTAGAGACTAAACAAGCTCTTTTGTAGAAACCAGCTTTAGTGTTCCAGTGAAAAGTCCAAGGCTAGAGTTCCACCAAGTATGCCATCATAACACAGAGAGTTTTTCCAGAGAGGAATAATTCAGGCAGCTTGGTTAAGGAGACAGATTTGAGCACTAGACAGTGTCTGCGGTGGTGCCGGCAGTGGCAGCAGCTGCTGCTGTTGCTGCAGTGTCCACCATATCAGCAGACAGAACCTAGGACAAAGGGACCAGAGATGGTATTTGAGGGTATTCTACTCACCGCCAGCAAGAACTGACAAGGAGCAGAAATCTTCATCCTGTTGACCACAAACAGTCACAGACCATGGATGGGCTGGAAACCAAGGAAAAGGCATGAGTACCCCACAAGACATCCTCACTCCTGTCACAGAGCAGGGATGACCCCTCTCCCATCACTGGAGAAGAACTCCACTTTGATATTGACAAAGACCAGGCCAGAGCAAATAGCCCAAAACTCAGGCCTTGGAAGAGGACAATAAGAGATATTCAACAGGTCAAAGGAGCCTGATCTGGGGGGCTTAGCTCCACCCAGAGGAAAGTTGCCCTTCTAGGGCAGAGCAAACTCCTCCCAGGGTGGGGTGATTTCTTCACTAGGTAAACACAGCCAGAGGCTGCCCCACTTCTCTGTAGCACAGACAGTAACTCCAGCTTCTGGAACTTAAAAAAAAAAAAAAAAAGGAAACTTAGTCTACATAAATCCTGAGAATGGCTCCCTGCTGGGCTTTGTGTGTGTCTCAGGAGCTACCCCTCAGAGAAAAGCTACTGATTGCCAACAGGCCTCAACCCTACCCACAACCTAGCCCCCTTACAGCAATCCAAGCTAGAGGAAATAGCAATCTCCCTCTTTTGTGATCACCCTCCCACTGAACAAGCCTGGGAGGAGGGTCATAAAATCCACCGTTACACAAAGCTTCCTTCTGCCTACTCAAACAAAGTGATTTAAGAAACCAATCAAGCCACAGGCAAACTAAATACCACAAGCAAACCAGAGACTCCACCAAGACACTGGTTAGGGACACAGGAGAAACACAAGATTTAGTCCCCTCCTCCCCTGTCCCAACATCGAAGAACTCTATTTTCTTTTTTTTTTTTTCCATCATTTTTATTTTAGTTTTTTTTTAAATTCTCTTTTTACTCTTTTCTCTTTTGACCCTTTTTGGTTTTTTGCGTGACTTAATTGCTGTTCTGTTCATGCCCAGATATATACCTGTCTTCAATTATAAGACCTTATCCCTCATTGTGTGCATACTTAATTCAGATATGGATTACTCAGTTCACAAACTTTCAGCTTGAACTCCTTTAATTGTAGTAATATTTCTTTATACTTATATAATTTAAGTGTTTCATTTTTTATTTTTTGTTGTTCATTTTTCCTTTTTCTTTGTCTTCTCCTTTCCTTCTCTCCTTTTCCTCTCTCTCAATTTAGGTTTAGTTGTCTTCCCTCTCTTACTTTCCCTCCCCACATTCCTCTAATCTTATTTTCTCCTCATCTATTCTCCCTAAACCTATTAATTTCTAGTCCACTGACTCCTTCTTTGATTTTCATAGTCCATTGATCCCTAGTTATTCGTTGTGGAACTAGATTGTATCTATTGAACTAGAGTGTATCTGTACTCATTTTGACTGTGTCAAACAATCAGTGCAACTGCAAGTTTCTGGTTGATGCTTGCCTTAAAATAGAGTTCTAGTGTGGAATTGGATTTGCTTTCATACCCAAATGGGCAGAACAAGTACGGGAAACACCAAAAAAATGGCAAATCTAGGTAAATCAACTCCTGGTCATGATAATCAGGCAACAGAGCAGTAAATGAATAATCCAGAGGAGAGTTCCAAAAATATTCTACAAACACTACTGGTAAACATACAGAATGAAAAGACTGAAAGCCTGCAAAGGACTCTGTGTGAGTGTGATAATGAACTGTGTGAGCATGCTGAGGTGAACTAAATATTAATACAGAAATTTTGTGAGCATGAGGAGTGTAATCAAAAAGGTTAATTGAGGAATTGTGTGAGCGGGATGAGAATAAACAAAAATTAAGAGAGGCATTCATGGAATCCACAACCAGAAATCTAGAGGAATTCATGGAGGACACAAAGGGAAAGCTGAATGCAGCCCAACAGAAGGAAAAGGTGTCCAATGAGATTGTAACCAATCAACTAAGAGATATGAGAATAAACACTGAAAACCAACTTAAGGAGGTAAAGAAGTCCATACAAAATCTACAATAAAGCTCCAACAAACAATTTGAAGCCATCAAATCTGACCAACTACAAGGAAAGGAAACAAAGAAGAAAGTCTTGACAGTAGGTTAGACCATGCAGAAGATCAAAAATCTGGGGTTGAAGACAGCTTAGACATTAGAGATTGAAGACAGCCTAGACAAGTATTCAAGACAAATCCAAGATAGGCCCATTCACATACAAGAATCCTTTAGAACCCCAAATAGACCAGACCAGAACAGGACATCCCACCATCACATTATAATCCACACAGGATCAATTCAGACCAAGGAAAAGAATCCTTAAAGCTGTGAAGGAGAAAAGATCAATCACCTATAAAGGGAAACCAATCAGAATAACTTCAGATTTCTCAGCAGAGACAATGTAGCAAGAAGAACCTGGAATGATGTATGCCACGCCCAATTAACCAAGAATACTGTACCCAGCTAAACTCTGCTTCATAAAAGGACAAAGAAAAACCTTCCATAGAATAGAAAAATTGAAACAACATATCTCCATCAAACCAACCCTACAAAAGATACTTAATTATGTACTACACATAGAAAACCAACAAGAGCACAATAAAGGCCAAGAAACCACCCCCAAATAGAGAATCAATAGAGAACACAGTTGACACAGCCCCCAAGAATGTAGATAGGACAAAAACTACAAAACAGCTCTCAGTCCTAATTCTCAATATTAATGGACTTAACTCTTCAATTAACTGACATAGATTGTCTAGTTGGATCAAAAAGCAAGATTCTTCTAGCTGCTGCCTTCAAAAGACACACCTTGGCCACAAAAACATCTGAACGTGAAAGGCTGGAATAAAATCTGCCAAGAAAATGCCCTCCCCCCCCCAACCCTAATATCAGATAAAATAGACTTCAAATTAAAATTAGTGAGGACAGATAAAGGTCACTACATACTTATTAAAGGATCTCTCTTTCAGGAGGATATTACAATTCTAAATATCTATTCACCAAACAATGGAGCACCCAAATGTATCCAAGAAACACTCCTTTCCCTCAAATCTCATATAGATACAAAGACAATAATTGTTGGGGATTTTAACACACCACTAACCCCGCTGGATACATCAACCCAGCAAAAACTCAACATAGAAACCTCATATCTAAGCCGGGCGCTGGTGGCTCATGCCTGTAATCCTAGCTACTCAGGAGGCTGAGATCTGAGGATCGCGGTTCAAAGCCAGCCCGGGCAGGAAAGACCGTGAGACTCCTATCTCCAATAAACCACCAGAAAACCGGAAGTGGCGCTGTAGCTCAAGTGGTAGAGCGCTCGCCTTGAGCTGAAGAGCTGAGGGACAGCTCCCAGGCCCAGAGTTCAAGCCCCACGACCGACAAAAAAAAAAAAAAAAAGAAACCTCATATCTAAACAACTTCATAGATCAACTAGACTTAACAGACATCTACAGAATATGTCACCTAGCAGCATTAGCATACACATTCTTCTGAGCAGCATATGAATGTTCTCCAAATAGACAATATTTTAGGTCACAAAGCAAATTTGTCCAAATTCAGAAACATTGAAATTATGCCTTGTATTACCTCAGACCACAAGGAAATAAAATTGGAATTCAACACCAAAGGCCACCAAAGGAAATCCTGTAACATGAGGAGGATGAACAATACACTGTTGAACCACTAGTGAGTCATGGAAGAGATTAGAAAGGAAATTCAGATGTTCATGATCTTTAACAAAAATGAACACACAAATTGCCAGTTTCTCTGGGATACAGAAAGGGCAGTATTCAGAGGCAAGTTTATAGCTCTCAGTTCCTACATCAACAAATTGGAGAGACTGAACCCAACAATTTGACAGGGCACCTGAAACTCCCTGAAAAAGAGCAGCAAGATAAACCCCAATCCAGTACATGGAAACAAATAATAAAAAACAAATCAAAATTAAATGAATTAAAGTCCATAAAAACCATAGAAAGAATCAACAAAACAAAGAGTTGGTTCTTTGAAAAAAATTAACAAAATTGACAAACCTTTAACAAATGTTATCAGAAAAAGAAGAGAACACACCCAAATAAACAAACTCAGAGATGAGAATGGAAACATCATCACAGAAACAACAAGACTCAGAACATTCTAAGGGAATACTTCTCAAACCTTTATGCTAATAAGTTTGAGGATCTGGAAGAAATGGGTGATTTTCTAGCAAGTATTGACATGCCAAACCAAGATGATTTAAACCAACTTAACAGACCATAGCAAGCATTGAAATAGAAACAGCAGTAAGAGTCTTCCCACCCAAAAAAGCCCAGGATCGTATGGATTTACAGCTAAATTCTACAAGGTCTTCAAAGCAAAACTCACAGTAATACTCTTCCAACTCTTCAATGAAATTGAAAGTGAAAGTTCACTACCAAACTCTTTCTATGAAGCCATCATAACCCTCATCCCCAAACCAGGCAGGAACTCATCAAAGAAAAAGAGTTATAGACCCATTTCTTTGATGAACATAGATGCAAAATTTCTCAATAAAATTTTGGCCAATAAACTTCAACAACTCATCAAAAAAAATCAAATAGTATGATCAAACAGGATTCATTTCAGGGATGCAACCTAGTTCAATACACACCAATCAATTAATATAAGTCATCACATCACCAAGAGCAAGGATAAGAACCACATGATTATCTCAATAGATGCAGAAAAAGCATTTGACAAGATCCAACACCCCTTTATGATGAAAGCTCTGGAAAAACTAGGAATCCATGGAACATTCACCAATATAATAAAGGCTGTGTATGACAAACCTACAGCCAGCATTATACATTATAGTGAAAAACTAAAGCCATTTCCTCTAAATTCAGGAATGAGACAAAGATATCCACCCTCTCTACTTCTCTTCAATTTAGTATTAGAATGTCTAGCTAGAGCAATAAGAGAAGATGCGAACATAAAGGGGATCGAAATAGGGAAAGATGAAGTAAAACTCTTCCTCTTTGCAGATGACTCTTCCTCTTTGCAGATGACATGATCTTGTATCTAAAGAACACCACCGACTCCACTCTCAAGTTACTTGAACTGATCCAAACTTTGGCAAAGTCAAAAATCAATGGATTTCTATATGCCAACAATGAGAAGAGCGCAGCTGAAATAGGAAAGCAACTCCTTTTGTAATACCCCCACAAAAAATAAAGTACCTAGGAGTTAACTAAAGAAATGAAGGACCTCTATGAGGAAAACTTTAAAAATGAGAAAGGTAATTAAAGCAGAACTTAGAAAGTGGAAGAAGTTCCCATGCTCCTGGATTGGGAGAATTAACATCATCAAAATGTGGGGCGCCAGTGGCTCACACCTGTAATCCCAGCTACTCAGGAGGCTGAGATCTGAGGATCACTGTTCAAAGCCAGCCTGGGCAGAAAAGTCTGTGAGACTCTTATCTCCAGTAAACCACTAGAAAACCGGAAGTGGCTCTGTGGCTTAAGCCATAGAGTGCTCGCCTTGAGCTGAAGAGCACAGGGACAGCACCCAAGACCAGAGTTCAAGACCCATGACCAATTAAAAAAAATCGTGAAAATGGCAATACTGCCAAAGGCTACCTACAAATTCAATGCGATACCTATCAATATCCCAGCTTCATTCTTCAACAACATTGAAGAAGCAACCCAAGAATTCATATGGAACAATAAAAGATTTCAGAGAGTAAAACCAATCCTTAGCAGAAAGAACAGTGCTGAAGGAATATCATCAATATCAAACTTCAAACTCTACTAAAAAGTCATAGTAATCAAAACAAGTTGGTAGTGGCACAAGAGCAGACCTGAGGACCAATGGACTAAAACTGAAGACCCAGAAATGAACCCAGAGACCTATAGCCATCTACTTTTTGATAAGGGAGCTAAAAAAAAAAGAATGGAAGAAAGATAACCTCTTCAGTAAATGGTGCTGGTAAATTGGTTAAACACCTATAGAAAATTAAAGCTAGAACCTTATATATCACCCTGCACCAGAATCAACTCCAAATGGATCAAAGACCTGGGAGTCAAAGCAGACACACTGAAAACATTGCAGGAAGGAATAGGAGAAACTCTAGGGCTCCTTGGCACAGGCTGAAATTTTCTTAATAAAGACCGAGAAGCACAACAAATCAAAGAAAGGTTGGACAAATGGGATTGCATGAAACTGCAGAGCTTCTGCATGGAAAAGGAAATAGCTAGCAAGATCAGTCGAAAGTCCATGGATTGGGAGAAGATCTTCACCAGCCATACTAGGGACAAGGATCTCATATCTAAAATATACTTACAACTCAAAAAATTAAATTCCCCAACAACAAATCCTCAAAGAAACAGCTGCCCAATAAATAAGTGGGCTAAAGACTTAAAAGAGAAACTTCTCTGAAGAGGAAAGAAGAATGGCCAACAGAGACATGAAGAAATGCTCAACCTCTCTAGCCATAAAAGAAATGCAAATCAAAACAACATTGAAATTCTACCTCACTCCAGTTAGAATGGCTATAATAAAGAACTCTAATAACAACAGATGCTGGAGGGGATGTGGACAGAAGGGAACTCTACTGCATTGTTGGTGGGAATGTAAACTTGTTCAACCCCTTTGGAAAGTAGTGTGGAGTTTCCTCAGAAGACTCCACATAGAGCTTCCCTCTGACCCAGCAATCCCACTTTTGGGCATGTACCCAAATGATCACAAACAAGGCCATACTAAAGAACCAGCACAACTATGTTTATTGCAGCATTATTCACCATAGCTAAGATATGGAACCAACCCAGATGCCCCTCAGTAGAGGAATGGATCAAGGAAATGTGATATGTGTGTGTGTGTGTATCACATATATATATATATATACATATATATGTATGTATATCCACATATATATCTATATATACACACATATGAATTCTATGCCTCCATCAGGATGTATGATACAGCCCCATTTGTTAGGAAATAGAAACCTGGAAAAAATTATATTAAGTGAAGTAAGATAGGCCCAAAGAAACATAAGTCCCATTGTTTCCCTTTTCTGCAATAACTAGTATATATCTAGGACAAGCAGAAGAGGTCAAAAGCTATGTACATATGACCATATCAGCTTATGCTAAGTGAAATGAAACCCAAGATAGGGACACAAGAGTTTTAATCTTTGCTGCTGTTGTTTTTAATGTATTTATAATTTACTGTGTGATTTTTTTTGTTTTTGCTTTAGTATGTTCTTCCTCCATGGTATATCCCCTGTTTTCACTGTATTTGATTCTGGTACCCTGCATCTTGCATATACATTTTTCTAATTTGTGGAGGGGAAGGGAAATAACAAAATGCTGAAACAAGGGTACAGGTTGACCCATAGTAACAAGGAGATGTACAAGATACTATGTTGAAAAAGAACTTTACAACTTCGAGGTGGGGGGAGATGGTGAGGAGGTGGGGAGGGAAGGGATGGTAGGGGAAAAGCAAAAGAGGAGGTAACAATGCTTGCTAGGAAATGTACTCATTACCTTACTCATGTAACTGTAGCCTGTCGGTACAGTATTTTTACAATAAAAATGTATATTAAAAAACCACTATCATGACCATGTTTTATTAATGATAAAAATATTGGAAATATATGGGTACTATGATAATGGGTTTCATGCCTTTTTGTGCCTTACATTTCCAACAATGAAAACACACTGCTTTCTAATGAACAAACTGAATGCAAGTTAGCCTTAAATCTATATATCCGGAGGTAATTTGTTCCATTTTGATTCTTTCTGTTTGTTCTATTTGCTCTTGGATTTGTCTTCTATGGGTCTGAAGGTGTTCATGACCTTTTAAATTGCTGTATTTCCTACTAGACTGTTCAAAATCTCAAAATGTGCTTCATGAGTACTGATATTCAGCCATATTTCCCTGTTTTGAGCATAAATATTCCAGTTTTGCTCCTGTTCCTATCAGCCATCAGTTTGTTTCATTGAATTCATTCATTATGCTATTGACTTTTTAAATTCATTTTTGTTCTATAGTTCACAACTGATCACTTCTCTATATATTCATAAATTCATTTACAGGATGTAAATGTACTGGTCAAGAACTAGTGTGTTTTTCCTATCAAAGTGTGGAAGACACATCTTTTTTTCTTTAAACTAGGGGAGAGATCCATTATTATCAGCATCACTAAGTAACACCTTGGTCAAACTGCTTCAATATGACAATAAAAAACATTCTTCATAAATTCCATTTTGTGTGTTACACTTCTGGAGAAATTTAGCCACCTGGTGGAAAATTTTGGAAGACCATACAGATTTCAAGCAGCATGGATTTCAGTAGCCTGGACAATTTGAAAACAACTTTGTGTGTGGAGAGGGAGTGGGGGAAGGCGTGGGCCTGAACTATGGGCCTGGGCACTGTCCCTCAGCTCTTCAGCTCAAGGCTAATGCTCTACCACTTGAGCCAAGCGCCATAAGCTTTTTCTGCTTATGTGGTGCTGAGGAACTGAACCCAGGGCTTCATGCATGCAAGGCAAGCACTCTACCACTGAGCCACCTTCCCAGCCCAGAAAACAACTTTTTAATCAATTACAGATGTAAGAATTCTCAATGTATAGGGTTAAATACTGCTGGTACACATAGTATGCTTATGTTGTGTATGGATAATGAAACTACCTCTGTGATTGTAGCTTTATTTCTTTATTGTCCATTTCATTTCTGTCAAGCACCCTAAGATATTCTTACCACTAGTTACAATTATTAGAAAGAAATTCAAACCTTGGTCATATGATAGTTTCATATGATAGTATGATAGTTTCTTATCTCCATTAGGAATTCCATATTGATCTGGAAGAAGGTAAACACTGAAAGATTTTTCCTCCGTAATTATTCTGCTTTTTTACTGTCTGCTAATCTCTCTCATTGGCAAAGTAAGAAAATGTACATGCTCGTATGCAAAGCACTTTTTTCCAATATAGCAGAGTTTCCTATTAAGAACATTAGAATGCAAAATTCTGCTTGTGTTAAGTAGAAAAGATTTCTTGACACATTTAAGAAAATAACACCAAAAATGTTAAAACATTTCGGGAAGGGAAGAAAAGTATTAACAGAGAAAGACCAAAAGGACCTCTCTTCTTAAGAATATGCTAGAATGCTTTGATTTGGGCCAGTCCATGTATGACAGATTAGTACTTTTTTTGGAGAAAGTTCATCTGCCAATGAGAACAAAGAAAAATAAAAGAAGAATATTTGAATTTTTGAGCTTTAATAACCAGAAAATTTAGAGATTTTCTCTTTCTTAAAAATATCATCATAGCACTGCATAGACCCCAAGACCAAAAGAAAGCTGAAAAGGGAGACTCCTTTGTGACATCTTACAAAGGGATGGGCACAAAAAGAAGTCATTGTTCAGAAATCAGGGTTGATTCATCCTTCTTTAACCACAAATTATTAAGATATTAAATGTCGTATGAATTCTATTGATGGTAAAGCCACTTTAAAGTGTTTCTAACGTACCATTTGTTCTCATTGCTTTCTTAAACAAAAGACATAATATTCTCTTTTCCTGTCTCTTCCTGGCATGATAGATCCAAGATCAAGATTTGCTCCCTGGTTATATTTTTTTTCTGCTTCAGTTGTGAGTTTGATATTTATGCAGATAAATGGTTTTACCTCCAGCATTCCTAATACTTGAACAAGGATTAACAACATAAATAGCTCATCAATTAAGGTGACTAAAGCATAATGTTTGGATCATTATGTTTTAAAATATTGTGGGAGAGACATACATGGAATCATCCAATCCTGGTCCCTTTTCTCTTTTAGAGTGCTTCCTTGCGCAGATTATTTCCAGGCATGTGACTGAATCTGGTTAATGGAACAAGTGGAACGATGTACACCACTTTGAAACTTACTCATAAAACCCTCTGTAAGAGATCTTTTTGCTTTTCCTGCATTAGTACACCACAGGAGTTTGAAAGATACAGACTAGGGCAAAACTACACAATGGAAGGTGGGTTTGAGTTGCTCTTCAAAGCATGCTGTTAGAGAAGAAAATCTATGTGGAATTCATTATTTTTTAGTTTAAATTTTATTGTAAATGTGATGTACAGAGGGGTTACAGTTACATAAGTAAGATAATGAGTACATTTCTTGTTGAATAGTGTTACCCCTTCCCTTGTTTTCTCCCAATTCCTCTCCTCACACCCCCCTTACCCACTCAAATTGTTAAACAAACCTTAACCTGTTAGGCCACAGAAATTGTGTGGTTCTTTAAGCCAAACTGCTTTCATTCAAACCTCATTCCTTCACTACCTGTGACCTTGGGCATATCACTTCACCTCTCTTGTGCTTCAATTTATTTATTTTTAAATTTAATTTTATTTTATTTGTGAACATACTGTACAGAGGGGTTACAATTGCATGGGCAGGATTCAATTTATTTATACGTGAAATGGTGACACTAACGTTATATACCTCATAAAGCATTGGGAGGATTAGATGAAGTATTTAGCCCTTTAATAAGCATCATATGAGGAGTGGGGTTGGGAAGGAAAGAGGAACATGATGTATGGGATTATATTGATCAAGAGGTATTGTACTTACAAACTGATATGTTGAATAGTAAACACTTTGTACGTTTACTTAAATAAAAAAACTCATGTTGGCTGCTATTATATTTTTAAAAGCTTATTTTAAAACCAAATATAGGTTTATTATTGAAATTATCTAATGCTAAAAGCCACCTTTTAAAGAAACTATCAAACATTCAACTTTAAGAATGTTGAGCTTGAGGAAAAATAACAATAGAAGGAGAAAGAAAGGCAGGAATGAGAAAGGACAGAACAAAAGAATTCTCTATTTTAAGCAGCTCATGCAGTAACCTAACATTATGAGTAAGTTTGACAAAGAAAAGAAGGAAATATATTTCAGTGTCAGATGGCTAATGTAGACTCAGCAAATGCTGACAGCTATCCTTGTTATTGTTAGAAGCAGTGTCTTAACCACCTTTCTGCCTTAAATATTGGTTCTATTGAATATCCCCATGCTTTTTTTTCTTTTAATCACAAATATTATCTGGCTTGATTAACACATCTTCACTTTTCTTGTTGTAAAAATAAAACAAACTAAAATATATGAATGAACTTTGGTCACTTTGTAAGATTTATTGTAGGATATAAATAAAGCCTATAAATAAAGCAATATGGTACTAAGAAAAAAGAAAATCCATCACCAGGTATACAACTGTACATTTACAGACTCCCCTGCAATAGATGAAGATTACAGGTTTTAAAAGTGAATAAGAGTCTACAGCAACAATTGTGTGACTCAGAAAAATGCATGAAGCAAAAAACATGCTACATATAATAGAAGTAGTGTTTACTCAGTAGCATTAACAGCCAAATTAAGCACAAACAAATTGGTACTTGGTAGTTTGGTTAAAAAGAAACTATGAAACTCCCTTGTTTGGGCCCTTTTGGAGTTTCTTAGAAGGACCTAACTACTCACTATGAAGGCAAATGCAAAATTTTGGAAGTTGACTATTTACACATCAAAAGTTCTTCACTTTTAGGAAAGGGAGCTTCTATTTTTCTGAAGTCTCCAAGGTGTGAACAAAAAGAGATGCATTTATGGAGAAAGGAGAAATCTTAGGTCTCAAAACCAAATTGTTCCTGTTCTGAAAAGAACATAGTAAGAGAACATTAAAAAAAACAACTAAATGAGGTCTTCTGCACAGTTACAATGTCCAAGGACAGTACTGATTCAATGCCTTAGCAATTTGCTTGCAATTTTATTCTGGAAGTATTGTTAAGATTCAGTTACAACATAACAACACACTATTTCTTAACCATAGAAACTGGTATCAGAGCCCAGTACATATAGTTTCAAAAATTTTCCCTTCTAATAGTGTCATGTAAATGGATTGTAAAAGAAAAACCATTTTAAATCTTACATACTGATTGACTCTTGTACATTTGGACCACATTTACCTTTCAGAAGGGTAAAAGTTATCATCTGCAAGAGAGAAACATAAAACCAAAAGTATTACATTAGCCAGAGCAGATGGAATATTTCACTAATTCCAATAGCTAGACTGCTCTGGGCTGGAAGATACTTTCTGTCTGAGGATGTCAATCATAGGGCATGGCAATTTCTGTGAGTAATCTTCCTCACCCCTATCTCTTGGATATCCATTGCTTAATTGTCCATAAGACAAAGAAGTAAAAAAACTCACCTCTGTATTCTATGCACTAGTCTCAAAATATCCTGGTAAGAGAACATGGCCTACTTTTAGCAATGAATATGGAGCTATAGATAAGCCTGGGATATCATTCCTTCAATTATAAAAATATTTCTTCCCTTCAGTGTAGGGACTTCTCTGACCCTAAGTTGAATCAACACTAATCTGAGCTCTTGGTTTCTAATTTTAGTAGATCACATGTGCATTTTATTTTACCAGCTGTGCTTTAAGATAGTGGATACCACTGCTGCATTTGTTTTCCCTTTGTCTTACCAGTTCTGTGCCTCTCTTACCATTCCAAAGACAGATAGATGAACAAGACAAAAGGAGAAGAAAACAAAATAGCAACAAAGGGGAAAAAACCTCTTGTTTCCATTTCCTGGGTTCATGTCCATAAATCTTATTTCAGTAGTACTCACTAGATACTACACTGAAAATGAACTACAACATTTGTGGGTGTGGACAGGAAGGAAACACTGGGAGAGAACAGAGGAAAGGGGTACTCTTTACTGACTTATATAACTACAACACCTTGGTGCATCACATTTATAATTACAATAAAAATATATGAAAGGAAAACAAACGTAGTGGAGATAGGCCTGGTGGCACAGAGCTGTAATCCCAGAATTTGGAGGGGAGCAGGAAGGGTCATGAGGTGATTGGAAGGCCACTCTGGACTACATAGCAAGAATTTGTGCTGAACAAACAAAGGAGCAACAACATAAAGGTAATAATTAAAAAAATACCCATCAGTATTAGAGAAGTTACAAAAGACCAGAATTTAGGTCTCAGTATTGCCATCTGTTCTTTCATGGCAATTTTCAAGTCATTCTACTCCCACAGGTCTTTTGTGTCAACACCAAAACAAAAAAAAAGGAGGTGTCTGACTATTCTTAAGCCCTTCTTCAGATCTAAAAGTCTAAATTAATAAGAAAAGCCACCACTGCCTCCTTCCAACACAGGATCTATGTGTACTATGAAAATAATTAGGCCCTGTGTGTTTAAAGGATAGTTAAGGAGAGTGTATTTTTTCCTTCCTGGTCATGGGGCTATAATTCATTTGTTGTCCTAAGACATGCAATCAACTGACACTGGACAACATAGTTAATTCTTTCATTTGACATGCCATATTAAATGCTGGATGCTTAGCTTTAAAAACAGTAAGCCATCTGTCTATATTTTCCTGCTTATCAAAATTAAATTGATCTTGTAATTAACATCCAATTAACACCATTGGTTGAAGTAATTGAGTGCTGTCTCTTTTACTAAGGAAGCTATGAATGATTCTCCTTGGAAGGCTTTTTACTTCTTAGAAGGTCAGCAGGGCCCCCAATTCAGACTCCTGCTCCTGGACCAGCAGCTTTATACCAAATCCTAAAAGAGCAATCTCCTTACAGAATGAATAATGCTCACACTACTCTACCTTTATAATAAAAATCATGCAAATTTGAGTTTTGCCCATGTTAAAGACTGTCTTATTTGAATAGGTGGACCAGTATTCATTTACTTCAGCATGAATGGTGCCTGATGCAATGTTTTTCAATGTGACTTTAGCTGAGTTGCAATCGGCAGAGGCTTAGGATACAGACTGCTATACTTACAAGTATGATTGGTGATAACTGTGGCATCTAATTGTGTTCTCAGTTCTAGATTTAGCATCTTCTCTAGCTTTATTCTTCTGGTCAGCTATTGAATATGATTTTATATATCCTCAGCAATCAGTCAGTTTTTGCTTTTTCATCAGGATTCAGAATGAAACCCAACAAATTTCATATAAAATCCAAAATAGGATTTTCTCTGATTCACACACATCAGTGAAGAATATGGAATTACATGTATTGCTTTACATATAGTTAGGAATATTTTTGTATTTGTATGCATATAAATATATTAATGCACTCAGATGTACTCTGTGCATATATACAATATCTCTCCAAATCTATTTCTTTGATAAGTTTTGTGGCACATAAAATCATACATCATCATCATGACAATACAAATTATTACTGTTTTGCCCAGGTTAATTTAAAAAGTATTGAAGCATTCACTTTAAATTCCTTTTAAAATGTGTGGCTTTTTGTAGGATTTTTCAGAATTGGAAATAATATCTAGTAACTTGTATGCTTTTATGCTGATTTCAGAAATTTCTAGCCATTTTCTATCATCTATTTGCTTAGTGCCTTGGGCGATATTAAAACATTTATATTTTCTATAGATATTAATAAATGGCTAGGACATACACATATCAGTGATGAGTTCATTTAAAAATTTCAATGTTTAGTTGCTAACCTCTTTTAGTGGGCTAAAACTTGGGGGACCAACTAGAAATTTGCATGAAAAGAGCTCTCCTTGCATTGCTCTTTGCTTCACTCCATCAGCAATATGAGATGGAAAATTTCTTTTCAACCTGGGATAGATTAAAATTTGCATTTCTACTGGAATTAGGAAGACAGAATAAAGAGGAATGGGAAATGGAAGCAGAGCAAGTTAAGACCACTAGGGAAAATAAGTTCTGTGATACTATCAAAACCCGATTACACTGGAAATCGTGCAATTGAGTTTGTAAGTTAAGAATAAAGTGTTTTTCAATTTGTGCTTTAGAAAACAAATAAAAACAAAAAATAGAAACAATGAAAAATACAGTAGGAGTTTAATTAAAAGGGAAAGGAAGGGGATGCAAGGTACTCCAAAAATCTCCTTCATGAAAGAGGCAGGAAAGCAAGGAAGTTTTCAAAAGTCTCATCAGTAAGGGTTAAAACAAATAGATTCAGCCCTCCATTTACTAGAAAGCTAAATAAAATAGGTTATGTCATTTCTGATGCCTTCTGATTAATCCAGAATCCTTTTTTATTTAAAAGTTGAATTTGTTTGTCAAAACGAGGAGAAAAAAGTCTACTTTGCAATATTAACATTGGTATCTATTTATTTTTTCTTTGAGCAGGCATTTCCATCATTAGCTCAGAAAACTAATATTCATAGAACTGAAAGGAATCATATAAAGAAACAGTGAAAGAATAACAATTCTCTCCAGTGATGAAACTGGGGCTTGATCACTTTCACCAGGTTAACAAAATGGCATGAGAAAGTAGGAAGAGGGTTCTTAGCCAATGCACAACATTTTAATAACAACTTATCGTGATTCTTGGCACTGGTAAAGACCTGATAAATGTTCCTGAGGTAAAAATGCATCATTATTTATGGCCCCTAAGACTGTATAAGTTGCACCTAGTGTTTGTTGAATCATTCCATGTGGACTTTTTTGGATTAATTCACTAATACTTATTATGCACATGAATATGGAGAGACTTGAGTCATCTCACATTAGGGACAGGAAACTTTTCTTCTGTTTTTATTCCTTCCTATTTGTTTTTGAATACATAGCTTTTCCCAACCCAAATAAAACCATTAACAAACAAAAATTTAAAGTACTTCATCTCACAGGGATCTTAGTCTATGGCCAAGACCATCTTTATGATCCTTTTTGCATAATCTTGATATAACATCTTGTTTTTGGCATTGAAATAAATTGGTAACTAGTCTACATAAATTCCATTCTATACAAATATTAGCAAGTAGAGTAATCTGGACTATATCAGAACAAACAAGCAATAAGGTATCATCTCTAAAGAGATGGCAGAATGTGCCATCTCTAGTCTAATGAAATGGTTATGAGTATCACATGATACTGCATATGTAAAAGGACTCTAAATGACAAAGCACTTTGGACATTAAGGTCATTATTACTGTTGCTATTATGGAATAACAACTGATAGAATAGGAGTGGGGATTAACCCAAAGAAGGCAAAAGCTCTGGTCAGATTTTATAGAAGGAATTATCGTGTTTAACTCTTGGCACTTGGCAATGATAATGAAATAAATAGAAAGATGCATCTTGGGCCTATAAAGTAGAAATTTGAATATACAAATATATATTATGAAGTATGATAGAATACAAATTGATGTAAAAATATGTTTTGCTTTCCCCGTTTCATGATTTTAAAAGAGCATATTTTTGTAGTTGTTGGAAGTTGAAGCAGAGTTATGAAACCCTTTGGTTGTGTTTTAGGAATATTTTCACAGTTTATGTTATTACAGTGTTGAAGTTGATATCTTACATGTTAAGTAGCCTTTTGAAATATTTAGTACTGAGTCAAAAATAACTAAACATGAATACAGATCATTCTAATAATATACTTAGTCATATTGTTTTGAGCAGTAACAATGAAATCATCAGTAGAAATTCATCAAGGTTTGTCACTTGGTAAATTTTGAATTAAGTGTTTGAAATAGTCAAGTAATCTTGATGTGTAAAACCTCCAGGAGTCTTCATCTTAAACTAGGTAATGGCCTGAGGTTTTAGCTATAGGAAGCAATGAAGGAATAAGGTATATCAGAAGGAAATACCTTCTCTCCCTCAGTCTAACTAGTAACTGTGGTAAGATACTTGTGCCTTGATAGCATTTCTTGGGACAGTGTTTGACAGTTAACCATTCTTCAAGATGGCAGAGTTACCCATACTCATGAGGCTACGCACTCAATAACCTTACCAAATCCATGGCTTTTGGAGGTAACTACATAAGAATCCTGGACAGCTATCTTGAAGGATACTTTTCCCATTTCTTAGGTCACAGTTGACATGTTACTGGCCTTCATTTCAATTCCAGTTTAAATTATAAAGTGCAGTATGTAGTGTTGAACCTTCAAGAAACAGAATGAGTACAGCTACCTTCCACAGAATACCAAGTTCAGATTGCTAGCAAAGCCACCATCCACACTAGAGAATATACAGGAACTTGACCATTGCTGTTGTCTTTATCTAATCACCATGATCATGATCATCATCATCTGCTTCATCAACATCACAGTTGCAGTATCACAATAATGGTAAGTACTATGCATTCAACATCAAGACACTGTCCAGTTTGGATGTGTAAATATTATTCTGTGTTTCTTGGCCCATTTAGCAAACACTTTCTTTTCAGTGATAAACCTGTGTCCCCCATATGGAGCATGTTCATGTAGAAAATACTCATCACATTCATCTCTTCCTTGTTCATAATAATGATAGGGAACTTTTCTGTACCCTTCTGTCCTAGAAAAGAATAAAAGAGAAAAGGAGAGAAAGGTTGAGATGAAGAATGAAACATTCATTTGCAAGAATCCATTAGGTGCCCAGTGAGTGCATTTACTTGCAAATCCATCCATGATTCTTGTGGATGGTCTCAGTTAAAAGCTATTATGTATGAAAGCTTTTAGGAAGATGTAGCAGGTTCTTAGTGCTTTAATAGATCAAATAAAATTTATACATCACACCAATTACATTCAAACATATGGCTACCCTCTGAGAGAGTAAATGGTATATAATGGAACAGAACCTTGGATAGCCTTATGCTCTTACAGAACTTAGAGAATCTTTGTGATTTTTCATAGGAAGATTTTGGTTTCTGTATTCCATTATAATTTTAGTTCTAGTAGAGATATTTGTTTCTGAGACTGTGGCTGAGAGTTACCATTTTGACAACATGATTAACAGTCACTAAATTATATTGTGCCAGTTGTTATTAGAAAAATATACTGCATTAGTCTGATGAAATATGGAGAGGTTGTATTATTGCCTAATTAAAACCCCACCAGCTTATACTGTGGATAAATACACTCATTTTAAATAAGGAAATGGCAGATTACTCACTTATTAAAGAAATATAATTTCCAAGAATTTTTAAGTTGTCAGTTTCTCTGAGGCTTGGAGACATTTTGTCTTTCATGATCCAATATAACCATTGGCTAGATAGCTATCAGGTCATTAGGACAGCGGAATTGACAAATTTACTTCTGTGAATTAAATTTCCACTGAAATTGTCCTATCTTTCCAAGTACGAGTCAAAAGTAGAACACTGATTAAAGGAAAAGTATTCCTTTTGACATTTGACATTACACCATAGTAAATATTCTTTTTTTTTCTTTTTGTCATCCCCGGGAAATCGCAGCTTGATGCACTGACAACACACTGTCATGTCAGCAAAGAATGCCAGGAAATAATTGTTGCTTTATCTGTATCAGATTTATGACATTAAAATGAATTGTGATATTTTGACAAGATATCAGCATTGGAGCTACATAAAAGTAATTTCCTGTGATCTTACCTACAGTAGGTGTCATTTATCATGCCATATACGTGGATGCTGTAACAGGCGTCCATGGCCAGAATGAAGGTAAACCACCCTGTGCTGAGGTAAGAGCCAGACTGGACTCTGTGAAGAAATGAACACAGACAACAAACAAGACAAAACCAAATCAAGGAAGTGTATTGAGAAACAAGCTGCACTTTACCAAAGAAGGTAGCACTTATTACCAGGAAGAAGCATTAAGAAGCCTGACGATCTGTCAAGGATACACACTTATTTTGAATTATCTCTGAATAATTTATAGGCACGCTCTTGCTCTCACTACCTTAAGCCTCAAAGCTATGCTGTGTGGAAGAAAAGCCATATGGCAAATATCTGAAGTCAAATAATCCTGCTTCCTTCAGGTGAAAGATAATTTATTTGGCTTTCCATGAGCTACAAATTAGTGTCGTATATCAGAAGACAGGTCTTCAAAAAGGTGCTTGGAGCCTGATGGGAACTGAATGATAATAGTATCATCGTGCTTACCTGGACATTGTACTATCTCCGATGTTTCTCAGATTTTTACATGTAAATTGAATGCAGTGTGAGTGAGTGACCTTGTCTATGACAACATCCCCAAAGTTTTCCTAAACTGTTTTTTAGGCTTCATAACAGAGACCTTTGCTTGATAAGATCTCCATTACCAACCTTTTTAGCATAGGTTTATTGAACATCTACTGTATGCCAATCACTATTCTACTTACGTGGAATATAGAAATTATGAAGCAAATTTTTTGTCTTTATTAGGCTGGAGGACTGGGTTTAGAATTAGCTGTGTTATAAAGGTGGGTAAAGGAATGTATGCTTGATAAAAGGAGGAAAAGAATGTGTGCAGTGACGTGGAAAGAAGCCATGTAGATCATAGAGAAATGTACTTCAGGAAGAGGAAATGTTAAGGGCAAAAATCACAGAGAAGTGTGCTTGTTATGTTGAGGGAAGCACAAGAATTGAGTGAGATTTACCTAATGTAGTTAAGGTAGGTCTGATTGAGGGGTTATGCCAAGTTCCAAACATGGACCTCCATGTTTGGCATAATTCATCCTTACCAGATGACTGCCTACCTCCTGAAATCGTTCCCTATGGGGCACAATTGGATTATACCAATTTGTTTAGAAGTAATGTAGGAGTACATTAAAAAATATCCCTTCATGGGCTGGGAAGGTGGCTCAGTAGTAGACTGCTTGCCTTGCATGCATGAGGCCCTGGGTTCGATTCCTCAGCATTACATAAGCAGAAAAAGCCAGAAGTGGCACTGTGTCTCAAGTGATAGAGCACTAGCCTTGAGCTGAAGAGCTGAGGGACAGGACCCAGGCCCAGAGTTCAGGCCCCACAACTGACAAAAAACAAACAAACAAAAACCCTTCATTTCATATTTTCTTTCTCTCTTTTTTTTTTTTACTTTGGCTTCTCAATGGTATCACTTGGTGTCCCTGCCTTATTCTTTTTTTAAATATATACACATATTTTATTGTGAAAATACCATACAGAGGGGTTATAATTACATGGGCAAGGTAATGAGTGCATTTCTTATCTAGAGTTCCTGACCAGATGGAGTTCAGCCAGTTCTACCAAGTGACACTCAGAACCTTGATAACCTTCTAGCCAATCATTGCTCCCTGATACAGCTCCATTGACACAGTTCTTCACAATGAAACTGTTGGAACTAGGGGACACCTAGATTCTTTTTTTCTTTACAATCAAACATTAGCGTCAGATGACTCATAATATACCAACATTTCAGGAACAGCACAAATTCACAGTCGAAGTTGGTGACTAAATTGTTAGCCCTTATTTTTATTGGCTTTGGAGGTTTTGCCTGGGGAGACAAATCCAGCCCATATTTATAACTTCTCTATGTACTTGTCTTTGAATCTTAAATGCCACTACATAGGTAACCATATCCTGGCATCTTCTGGTGCATGTTTTCTAAATGGAAAATAGACATGCTTCTGCATGTGGTGGCTTGCAGAACCTCGTAACTACAAAAATCTGTAGACATTCAAGTCCCTTATATGATAGCATAACATTTGCAGAGAAGCTATACACATCTTTCCATATAATTTAGAACATCTCTAGGCTACTTACAGTACCTCATGTACAAATTCTATGCAAATGGTTGCTATATTATATCATTTAGAGAATAATGGCAAGAAAAGAGTTTCTTCATAACCTCCATAGACCAAATACAGCATTTTAATCTACAGTTAGTTGGGCCTTGGGGTACAGAATTTACGGATATAGAGGCTGCTACATTCCAGAAATCAGACCATACTGAGTTTTGTCATAAGAATAAAACATATCTGGAATATATGCTAAGTGGGGGTGAGGACATGGAGTGGAGTTTACACAGGGAGGAGAATAAGACTTATTATTTTGGCTTAACTTTC
Source organism: Dipodomys ordii (assembly GCF_000151885.1). NCBI lineage: Eukaryota > Metazoa > Chordata > Mammalia > Rodentia > Heteromyidae > Dipodomys > Dipodomys ordii. The sequence goes on from NW_012267444.1 coordinate 805,745, forward strand.
AGTTATTCTGCATTCTGGGAATGAGGAGGAGAAGCAATAATGGGAATTTCTTATTTGAACACAGAGAGGAATTAGAGGAGACAAGTCTGGACAAAAATTTCTAAATTGAAAGAAATTTTGTTTTTATATTGGATTTGTCTGGCTAGTATTCCTACTGAATTGTATTCCTTCATCTCTTCTTGCCTTCTCATAAAACCTTTTCTGTATTTTCACTCACTTTATTATTTATTATTTTTTGTGCCTGTCTTAGAGCTTAAACCCAGGGTGTAGACATTGTCACCGAGCTTTTTGCTTAAAGGCTAGCACTCTACCCTTTCAGCCATAGCTCTACTTCTGAATTTTTTTTTTTTTTGGTGCTTAATGGACTTTCCTGCCAAGGTTGTCTTCTACCATGATCCTCCAATCTCAGTCTCCTGAGTAGCTAGGATTACAGATGCCAGCCACCAGCACCTCAATCTTCATTTACTTTATATCCCTGGGTCCTTCTTTAGCTCAAGCCATACCAAGCACTAATAGAGATCGTGGACATTTATAGCATTTAGTTACTAATTTATCATCTTTGGGTCCTAGTGTCCTTGTTTCTAACATGAGATGTTAAACTACGTCAGATCAAAGTCCTTTCCAATTTACAATGAAATGATTATGTGGTCATCACCTTCAACAATAAAATTATGATTAAGCTTTAGCCATTGAGTCAGTAGTACTGGGCTCCCTGTATATTGGCTGTTGTAATTAACTAATACTTTAATGAGTCAGAACATATTTAGATTAGTACTTGCTTCTATGATGGACATGACACTAAAGGAATGTGGTATATGTAAAAAGGAAAGGCATTGGAAGAATTTTACCTCAGTGGTTACAGTTATAATGACTATATTTTTGTGTGTGGGAGGAACTTCACTACCACACTACCACTCATGGAAGAAGCAAAAGGCTAAGGAAACAATAGCTATCCAAGACTAAGGACTTAATTGGACTACATGGTGTTAAGATAAAACTAAATTTACCTGAGAATAAACATAGATTGGGGTAAGCTGTCATTCCTCTGCCATGGTCTCCCTACTTGAAATGCCAACTTGGAAGGCTCAGGATATTATAGCTATCAGATACATGGCAATGTTTTGTTTGACATACAAACCTTAGAAACAAACTTGTACTTATTCTGGGTCAACCTCAATGGTCATTTTTGAGTTCAGCAGCAGGTGTTCACAATGGACCTCAAAGAATAAACAATCACAGTGGCTCATCTCGGTGTCATTATCTCTTCACCACAGATTAGGGTTCAGGAATTTCAGGGTTTGGCATACTGTCAAACATCTTTTCACCTTTCCACACATTTTCTTTTCTAATGGATTTTTTTATTGTCAAGGTGATGTACAGAGGGGTTACAGTTACTTAAATAAGGTAATAAGTACATTTCTTATCAAACTTGATACCGCTTCCCTCACTTTTCTCGTACTTTCCCTCCCTCCTAACACCCCCGCCAAGTTGTACAGATCATTTCCAACATATTGTCTTGTGTATATTACTATTGCATTCTGCTGTTCCCCTTCCCTTCCCCGATTCAAATAAACATATATACAATACCAGAATATCAAAATTAAATACAGTGACAACAGGGGTATACAATAGGGGGAAGAACATACAGAAGAAACAAAAAAAATCACATAGTAGATTAAAGACGACAACAAAGAAAAACCTCTTGTGTCCATGTCTTGAACCAACCCAAATGCTCCTCTGTAGATGAATGAATGAATATATTTATACCGTATTTATATATATTTATGTATATATATATTTATATTTATTATTATATATTATATATATTATTATATATATTATATATATTTATATATATATATATTTATATATAATGGAATTCTATGCTTCCACCAGAAAGAATGACACTGCCCCATTTGTAAGGAAACAGAAAGACTTGGAAAAAATCATTATTAAGTGAAGTAAACCAGGCCCAAAGAAACATAAATCCCATGGTTTCACTTATTTGCAATAATTACTATATGTCTAGGATAATCTTAACAGATAAGCAGAATAGCTCTCTCTCTCTCTCTCTATGTATATATATATATATATATATATATATAAGATGATCCATAAGATGATCCTAAGTGAAATGAATACCACACAATTTTTTATTGCACTTAAAATACTCAATTCCTTTCAGGCCTAACCTGATTTATTTTGTTTCTGGGTAGGTAGACCATGGTAATTAGCCCTATGCTCCTGGAACACTATGTATTACATTAGATTCAGAATGAGAAGGCTCACACTGCCCAAGTGCCCTGGCCTAATAAACAGTACTTAATTAAATAGTTGCATTATTTCCCCCCAATGCTTCTATATAATTGAGTGTGTGTGAGTGTGAGTGTGTGTGTGTGTGTGTGTGTGTGTGTGAAGTGACATGAAGTTTCCTACCTATACTACATGCTGGGCTTTCAAAGTTCTTTTTTTCTCTCAAAATATCCCTGGCTAATAGTCCAACAATAATGCTTAGGGTAGAAAAATGCAATGGTTGGGCTATTTTAGAAAGTCTTCTAAATAAATAGCCAGCTGATCTGAGTCCTTGAAGAAATGCCCGGGCCTGGATTGCACTGGCTTTCGAATTCTAGTAGTTATATCCTTTCAACTGGCCTATACTACCTCATGGGTATGCTGGAAATGAGTGTAAATTATACCCAAGTAGACCTTTTATGGTTAAAAAATTTTTTTAAGACTTGAAATAATTTACATGAAATTATCTATTTTTTTGGCTTGTGAGATCTAATAATAGGCATCAAATGATTTGAAAACTTCTTAGTGTCTTCTAGAGCCAAATATTATCTTGTCATTTGTCACTCATACACTCATACACTAACAATGTACCAGTGGGCCATGGGCAATAGCATGTTTTCTACCTTCCACATTTAGGGATCGATAAAAACAATTATTGTCACCCACAAATAAACAATCAAGATTCCCTTAGGGATGATAAGAGAATTTAAGCCCCTAATCCAGTACAATAGAAATGCTTATATTAATGCAGCAGAATGATCAGCCATGCAGGGAAAGATAAAGGCTAGAGTGTTACCAGGAAGCTATCAATCATTTGTTTCCACTGGCCAGGCTCTGCATCCCACTGCTCCTGGGTAATCAAGTTACTTACAACTTGGAAACTATTTAAATGTACTCGCTCATCTCCTGGAAAAATAGTGCTGTCAATACGTTGATATAGCACATGCTTGAAGGCACACCATTTAAAATATGGTCTTTAACCTACGTTGTTATCAATAAAATACAAATTTACCACCTTGACATTTACTCCTATTCTTTGATACCTAAAGGACTTCACCAGAACACAAGGATTCTTTGTTTGTCAAACTATCCATATTGTTATTTTTTTAAAAATCAATATCAGTATTTTTGTCTGTCAGCATCCCTCCTTTTGCCTGCATGTCTACTTCTGAGCACTCTGCTCCTTTCTAGAAACATGGAGAAACATTTTTCTCCTGTTATCAGCTACTGAGTAACATTTCCCCTTTGGAGAATTTTAGGAGGGAAAATGACTAATCTGAAGTGGTTCCTTTTCAGAAGAAAACTGGATTATGCTGACTTTACTATATATTCACAAGGATGCTTTACTAATTTTTCAACATTATGACTTTAATGACTTGGATTTAGAACTTGAGAAACAAACTTTGGTGGGAAAAATAACAGTAGTTTTTCTATAGGCTCTGTCTTGACGCTATTGATGTTTTTGGATAAAGTAGTAGTTTCTTGTGGTGGGCTACCTTGGGCAGACTGCTTGCTGTGACAAGTTCACCTGGATCCTGACAGAACAGTAGAATTCTTGACTGTGCCTTCTCCACCCCCCCACCCCCTCTCTCTCGCTCTGGCAAGAGCTCTACCACTCAGTTTTCTGGTGGTTAATTGGAGGTAAGAATCTCACAGACTTTCCTGTCTGGGCTGGCTCTGAACCGTGATCCTCAGATCTCAACCTCCTGAGTAGCTAGGATTACAGGTGTGAGCTACTGTTAGCTAGTTATCCCTCTCTCTCTCCCTCTCTCTCTCTTTCTCTCACAACACATTCTACCTGGAGCCATTAATGTTTGACTAATATCGAAACAATCCTAACAATCAACATATTCAGTTGGAGTAGAACCAAAGGGCAAGTCCTGATCTGCAATGGAGAATCTACAGTAGAGAATGGGAACAATAATTGTCAGGTGAGAGCAAGGACTTGGAGCTCAGGAGCCCTAGTCTCTGTGGCTGCTTTTTTTTTTAATCGACTGTGTTTCCTTTGGCGGCTTTTGAATCAGTCTTTGCAGCCTCAGTTCTACTGTTTTGCATTTTTCTCCATGAACTAATGAAAGGACAGCCTGGGGCACTGAATGCTTACATTTCAAAAGCATAATAAGCATTTATCAAAGCCTGAAGGAGATCAAGACCCTCCCAATAATGAAGGTTTATTGAAGAACACAATATTGGCAGCAGCATTTGAAATCTGCTATACTCAGGAGGAAAAGGGAATTTAAAAACAGAATTAATCAATAGTTCATGTCTTGTTTTAACATTATTGGACCTCACTTCTCTCATCAATATACTATCCTGGCAAGATAAATAAAAATATCAAAGTAACTTTCCAGATACCTTCATATGAAGGACTACTTGGCAGAATACAGATTATTTAATTAAAATCCTCTTGCCCCCATTTCTTTCAAAATTACATGGATAATAAAAGAATACATTTAAACAAAGAGACTCTGGAAAGAAAAACAGCTGATGATTATCAGGAGTGCCTTGGGATTCAGTCTAAAATTGTGAGCCAGTCTAATAGAAGCAGAGCTCCAAGTGTGGAAACAATTCTAGCCATCTCCAAGTGTGTGCATCATTCAACAGTCAGGAGCTATGGAAATGCTGTGGAGTTTGCCTTCTCTATTATCACTGTATATTTGTACTGTCTATCAAAATGGGATATGCCTAGTAAACATTTAGGCAACAATGACTTTCTGTAAATCAGGCAGTACAATTCTCAATGTTGGCTTGAATCATTTGCAGATTGACATAATATTTTCAAATGGATAAAAACCTTACCCTACGGATGGTAATTCTTAAGAGAATATAACAAGTGAATGGAATCCAAGCCTAGAAAATAATGAAAAATAGACCATAGTTAAATGGAAAAAGCAATATATGTTAGAGGAAGACTGCACTGCTATCCCAATAAGCTAATGCAAAATGCCTATACCAGTAGGCACTTGGTCAGTGAATATAACAAATAGGTTTCTTACCACAGAATCAACAGCATCTAGATGAATGCAATGGAATTGTACAAAAGAAACATAATAAGAAATGACTGTGTTCTTTGAAAAAATGTACATTTTAAAGTAAAATGGTACAACCTTCAAAGACATGATTTATGACTACTGTAGCAATAGAAGATACCACTCACAAAAATTACTTGGTTCATTCATCCCAGAAATTAAAAGGTTATTTAGTTTTTGCCCTTGGGCTTTAATGACCTTTCAATTGGAAATGCTGATTTCTGAGATTTAATTCACTCTTAAATGAACAATAGAACCTCATGATTGGCAAGGATGGATGATAGAGATTTTCTTGGTCTATTTCATTTCATTTACCAGTGATCAGGTCCTAAACCAGTTAGTATGGATGAGTACTGTGAGCTACAATGTCTCCCCCAATATTTACATGTCAACATTCTAATTCCCAGTGTGCTGAATTTGGTATTTGGTGTTGAATTTGTTATCAGATAATTAGTTTTAAGTGAAGTTGTAAGGATAGGCCTTCCTCCTTGATGACCTTGTAACAAGGAGAGATACCACAGCAAAAAGGCAACCATATATCTACAATCTAGAAAGATAGCCATCAACAAAATCCAGTAATGATGGTACCCAGATCCTGGACTAGCAGCCTTCCCAACTATGAAAGATTTAAACTTTTGTTGTTTAAACCATGAAGTTTATGGTGTTTGGACATACAACAGAGCAGACTAAGATAATGGATGTTTCCAGAGGTCCTCCCTGAACAAACCTAAAATACCCATGTTAGTTTTCTGGACTTCTTTTGCTGAATCCTCTGCTCTGGTCATGCCTTATTCATATCAGCTCTGACTAGTTACTTGTGTCTGGTTTTCCTTTTCCTGAAGGATACTCTGTAGTTCCTTGTCTAATCCATCATAATTCTGCCTACTCTATTCTACCCAAGAAAGACTGGTGGAGTACATGGTATGTGTAAGGCACTGCACTGGCACTGGAAATGCCTCATTGCCCTAGTACAAGTCAGGCTGAAGTCAGAAAAGAAGGTGCAAAGAGACTGTTAGTTCCTTCTCTCTTTCCCTTCTTTTCTTTTTTCTTTCTTTTTCATATTGGGGTTTGAATTCAGGGCCTCACCCTGAGGGAGGCCTGAGCCAAGCTTTCAGGACACAATGACTATTTTCCAAACTATGACTACCTAGGAGGTAATTCTCTTCCAAGTACTATAATGTTGAAGGAAGAACAAAAAAAACTCAGTGGAGGGAAATGTGGAAAGGTAATTCCTCCTTCAACAGAAGGTACAAATTGAGCTACAGGATACGTCTACACAGAGCACTAGCCAGAAAAGGAGGAACAAAAGTGTTTCAGTCTGACAGAGAAACCTGCACAACTGTATGGAGGGGTGAAAATAATGAGTTCAGGTTTGTGCTGCTCTGTCCTCTGATTGGAAATGGACCTTGAAATGTATTTATTTCCATAATAGACTGCTGGCTAGAGGTGGGATACAAAACAAGTACTGACTTATTTTCTTTCTAAACCTATGTTGTGAAATATTAGGGATGTCTTGATGTTTTGAATAGTTATGTATTTTCCAGATGAACAAAATTTATGGATCAGGAGAAAAGTATTCAGAAGGAAATTGGCAGAATTATGTTTTTTCATCCTCATTAGATTCCTCATTAATTTAGAATGGAGAATGAATGTAAACAACATATGACTAAGAATAAAAACAATTAAAAATGTGTGATGATGGATGCTCCTAGTAGTCCTCATCTGTATTATAAATGGTGTAACAAATCATGAACAAACTCATCCTATCTCCACTTACCGCCAGGCAGCCCTCAGCACACAACTGCATCCTCTCATTCCATTTTATAAGGAAAACAATTTTTACCTAAACTCTTAATTTGCTGAGAGATTTAAAAAAAAAACGATTAATGGAAATGATAGCACATACCATGCTACTCTATGGATATCAATTCTTCAAATACTATTTAGGTCTGGGAATGCTGAATTTAATGATTGCTATCTCCTCTACTAGAGAAGTTTCTGGGAGAAGCACTATGTACTTTCATATTCAATCTCTAATCTAAATAACAGTCTCCTTCCTCAGATATCTGGTTTTTATTGAAACCCCAAAGTTTGAAGACTCATAGCATTCAGATAACCCATGTGGACTAGTTTCAGACTGTTGCTGCTACTTCAGAGGTCATTATTTCCATGGCCTTAGAATTTTGCTTCCTTCCTGTGATAAATTATGTTGTTTCTTCCCTTCCTGTACATGGCTTACTTGTGTGTGCAGTAACTTCTCCATGTCACTGACTTTTGGCTTAGCCAAATCATTTACTGTGATTATGCAACATGATCTGATAGGGCCACTGTGACTGTCCCCCATAGAGATTTTTTTCATCATTTCTTGTTTATGTAAAAGATAGACATAAAGGAATAATTCCTCAGGGCATTTAATGCTCTCCTCAACTAGTAGCTACTATTTTATACCACAAATGTCAATATTTCCTCTAAGTTTTCTTTTTTTTTAGTTTTTTAATAAGATTTTTATTGTGAAAATACCGTACAGAGGGGTTACAATTACATGAGCAAGGTAATAAATATATTTCTTATCAAGCATTGTTGTCTCCTCCTTTGTTTTTCCCCTACCATCTCTGCCCTCCCATCTCCACCACTGCACTCCCCACCCCGTCCCCCCTGCCAAAGTTATAAAGTTCGTTTTTCAACTTAGCATTTTGTACATCTCATTGTTGCAATGGGTCCACCTATATCCCTATTTAAACAATTTGTTTTTTTTTCCCTTCCCCTCCACAAATTAGACCAACATAAAATACAGTGAAAACAGGGGTTATTTTAACCCATAGAGATTTTTAGAAGAAGCACATTTCTTTTACCTTTCCTCTCTATCACCATAAACATGCAAAGAAGCTGTTTCTTCAGCCCAATTCCTGGAATGAGGACACCCATTGAAAAGCCAAAGCCCCATACTGAAACCAGGGTCATCTAACTTAATACACTAAACCTAATCCCAGAGCTAAAAATATTCTTGAAGACTTTGAGTTTTAAGATTGTTATGCAGCAAAAGGCTGACTGAAAATGTTTGCTCTGATAACTTTTATAGCTTATAAAGAATTGATATGTATCAATAACTTTGCTCATTTCAATTAGTCCCCCCCAAAATCCTCATTCTATAAGGAGTATTAATATTCTTATTAGACAGATAAATGTTTGTGATGTGTAAAGTGTATTTGTCCAGGGACAGTCTGATACCGGGGAGCTCATATTCTTAAATAAACTCATTGTCAGCTTTGTACAGGTCTCATGTGTCTACTAGAGTAACCATCAAAGGACCTTAATGCTTCCGGCTCTAATATTAGCCCTTGTGTAATCTTGGACTTCTCCTTGGCTAGAGTTTCTCTGATGCTAATATAAGAAAACTGGCTAGGGGAAACTTAACTACAATTCTATAACAGTTTGTACTAGTGAAACTATAAATGTATAGTAGTATGTTTAGTATAGAGATAATATTGCTATTTACTTGAATTGTGTTTATAACTTCAGCTCAATACAGTTTGGAATTTTAGTTATGATTGTGATTAAAAAACAATTTTATTTGATTAATGAGGATATATGCATCATCTATAAGAGAAATAAAGAACTTAGAGTCTTGAAATAAATAATGGTTCTGTAGCCACTGTGCTCCCGGACCTTTGGGAATTGACCAGCTGAAAGAAACATGTGTTGCAACCAAACGCTGAATTTGGATTGAGTCCCCAAGATCTTTTCCAAAGCAATTGAGTTCATCACAAATTGTAAATATACTTAAGGACTTTACTTCTGACTAATTCAATATTCTTACTAGCAGTCCTTCTTTGATCGGATCCTACCTTTACATTTAAGCTTTAAAAAATAGCTTCTCTCAGTGTTGAAAGGGGTGACATTGAAAGGAGTGGCATGCAAATGTATAAACTGCTTTGTTAAATGGCAACTCTTTGTACAAGTACTTAAAGATAATTTTTTTTAAAAAAACTTGCTTCTTTCTAATTTACCCTTCAACGTATCTTGAAATCAAGCTCTTCATAAACTGATATGGATTTTAGTATTCCTTCATCTACCTAGGGCACAGGTGCCTGTACCTCTGCTTACCTGATAAAGGTAATTAAAGGGAAGTTTTGGCTTGTTCTTCTAGCTTTTCTCTCAGGGATTCTTTCTGTGGATAGTTCCCTTTTGACTTAATAAAAAAAAGAAGAAGAATTTGTAACCAGGTAGGAGTGGATGTGAACAGATAAGAGAACTTTTGCTGCCATATTCTTTTCCTCAAAGAGAAATGAAATGACTCACTTTCACCTTGCTTCTTCAATATAACCCAAACATGAGTTAAACCAAGTTTTCTTTTAGAAATAGTCCTAGTAGAGAATCAGACTGAAATTTGCTTCTGATTAAAAAAAAATGTTTTCTGGAAAAAAATTGCTTTCTGAGTTACTGTTCTCTTTTGAGAAAAAAAATCTACCTTTAAAAATAAGTTGTAATAATAAAAAATTTGCAGGCTGGGAAGGTGGCTCAGTGGAAGAGTGCTTGCCTTGCATGCATGAGGCCCTGGGTTTGATTCCTCAGCACCACATAAGCAGAAAAGGCCAGAAATGGAGCTATGGCTCAAGTGTTAGAGTGCTAGCCTTGAGCTGAAGAGCTGAGGGACAGTGCCCAGGCCCAGAGTTCAGGCCCCATGACCAACAACAACAAAAAAATTGCCATTGGTTCATGCCTATATTACTAGCTACTCAGGAGGCTAAGATCAAAGGATCCTGGCTTGAAGACTTCAATTAGCCATTAAAAAGCTGAAAGTGGAGCTGTGGCCCAATTGGTAAAACACTAGCTTTGAGCAGGAAAGCTCAGGGACAGTGTCCAGACCCAGAGTTCAAATTCCAAGACCAGCACACGTGTACACACACACACACACACACACACACACTTCTACACACAGCTAAACATTTGTGCAAGGACTTAAGATAGTGATTCAAAGTGGTTTTTACCCAGAGAAAGAGACTGAGAATTCAAGCTCAAGCTTTTTTGCTAACATTTCAGTGCTAACACTAACATCATTGCTAAATCAGCCTCAGCCAGAGCCCAAGTGATCAACCACACATCAAAATAAAACTTAAAAATAAAGAGTAGTTCTTGGTTATCAGAGACTTAGTTTTGTATCTACTTTCTGCCTATCCAAAAGTATTATATCAGACTGAGTTACAAGGCTCAGTAAGTCCTAAGGTAAATTATTTGGAAGGAACTATTTATTTTCAGTAGGAAAAGCTAAGCTATACTCCTATTTCCTTCATCTATTAAACTTGTTTTTATCTGGCTCACTAAAAGAAGATAATTCAATCAGAAAAGGTCAGACACATGAGTCTTCAGGCATTTAGAATTTTAGAGGTTCTAACCTAAAGAATAATGTTAAGAGCCCATCATATTCCCCAATACACTAACATTAATTGACTGTCTTAAGGATAATACCTTTACCAAACAATAAGGTGTCATTAATGTATCAGAGTAGGTGTTGGTCCAGTGCTCCCACTCCAACAAATTCCTGATGGGGCAGCCTGCCTGCTGTACCTGAAAATCCACAGTTAAATGAGCTAATGATAGAACCTGCCATCAAGCAGTCGAACCGAATGGATTTCCATCTAGTAAACAAGTTATTTATTCATGGTGGTATTAGAACGCCATGCCATTTCTTTTGCGTAGGCATTTTCAGTTCCATAGAAAGTCTCTTCTCTTCTCTATGTTGAAATGCCTGCAGGGAGGGGTTTAAGAGAAGAAACTTCTTCATCCAGATTTTCTGGTGAGTTCCATTCCTTGTCTGGTAAGAGGAAGGTTGCTTCCTGTGGACATGGTATCCTCCTATTATGTTGCCACTAAACTCTGCCCTCGCCAACAAGGGAAAGCCCTATGTGCTTGCTGCCCATAGTACATCTGCACCTGTGAAGCAGTGCGCTGGTGCATATCCTGTGCATGGTGTAACCTTCAAAAGCTTCAAGAAAGCATCTCTTTTTTTTGGTCAAAATTGCCTACTCTTATACCAGGGAGGAAAAAATCAGAAATAGCCAAAGGATATTCAGAATAGATCTGACTTCCAGTACTTCAAGAGACATTTGTGTGTGTGTTGAGAGAAGACAAGAACACCAATTATCTACCTTAAAGGAAGAGTTAACTTTCATGTGACTTAGAACTGTTCAAGCACAGTATTTTCACTGGTCCAGACTAAACAAAATGCCTTAAGGAGGGGCTAGAATACAGAACATAGAGTCAAAGCTGTGTATACTAACAAATGCATGTGTGTATGTATGTATGTATTATGGATGGATATAGATAATTATTACATGATTATGTCTGAAATTATATATATATATGTGTATATACATATATGCATATATATATAATAGAAGTTAGAAAACATTCCTTGAGAGCAACTTATTAAAGTTGATCATGTCACTACAGATTTTCATGTACTACAACAAAGGATAACATAAAAATAAAAGCACCATGCCCAACTATTGAAGTGAGGAGAACTCGGTACATGCGATCCTCCATCTTTCATTCTCTGTTCATGGTGGATGATAGTACTTAATGCACATGTTTCTGAACTCTGAAATTATGATAAAGAGGTTTCAGGGAGGTGACCAGAAGGGAGAGCTTCTGCATTGGTGGATAGGAACTTTTGGAGCTTTCTTATATTCCTCTCTTCCCCTTTCTTTCCCTTACCTCTGCTTTGCCTTTTAAAAGCTTAATTCATTATCATGTTGAAAGAAAAAAAAGAAGTACATATCTAGAGGTGAAACATGCAGCATGCCATTTTGTGAAAGCTTCAACTCCACATGAGAAGGCTGATCAGAGGTAATTTATTTCTTTTTCCTTGAATATGAATGGACCTGGCATGTGATGTTGAGAGAGAGGCTTTTTGTTTGTTTGTTTGTTTGTTTTTTGCCAGTCTTGGAGCTTGAACTCCAGGCCTGAGCTTTTTTTTTTCTTTTTCTTTTTTTCCCCTCAAGGATAAGATTCTTCCACTTGAGCTCTACTTCTAGTTTTTGTTTGTATTTTTTGGTAATTCATTGGATATAAGAGTATCACAGGCTTTCTGCCAACTAGGGCTTCAAATTGTGATCCTCAGAGCTCAGCCTCCTGAGTAGCTAGGATTACAGGTGTGATCCCATGGCCAGAGCTCAAACCAATGAGGTTTTAACTAACTCCATCCCCATCATTGCAACAGCAAAACTTGTGCTCTTGGAGCTGACTGTTCCAGCCCCTTCCACCATATTCCTATAACTGAAAAATCCTTTACTATCAAGAGACCAAAGACTGTTCATGTTGCAAGTTCACAGTCCTATTCCTTCTCACATCAACATCTCAATATTATGGACCTACTTGCTACCTTCTGTTCCTCCCAATACCAGCTCTGAGCTTCCTAGACACATTGCTTCTGAGTCTTCACCCTTTTCCAAGCTCCACTTCCCTACACTGCTGTTGATACTGTATTCAGATTGTGTTGTTCTGGGGTTATAGGGTGGGTTTTGGTACTCATTAATTTTATAAAGCCTTCCTATGTTTTTTTTTTACAGTGTACAGAGTACAGTAGCCAATGTTGAAAAAATCAGTGCTGCATGTATGTGTGAAGATTCTATTACAATGTGAGTTCTACTTTATTATGAGACAAATTGCCTTCTGAGACTTGGCTTGAGAATCTAGCCATTATAAAAATATGTCACAGTTTATAAATAGCTGACTTGCAAACTGACAGGATAGCTGCCGATGGGGGATGCTGGTCGGAAAAGGTATCTCCATCTCTCTGTCATCTGGGCTGGCATAAAGTAGTCACATAATTTGCCCAACTGAATTGAACAGTTTTTGGAAGATAGGCTGTTCTAGGTGGGAAAGTGCCAATGCATTTCCCCCCCAAGGAATTATAAACATTTTGCTATTATTTTTTCATTGATGGTGTAGCAGAGACTTAACTGATTTCTTGAAGGATGTGCCATGGATACAAACCAAATTAACACTCTGTGTCTTGAAGCCACATGCAGCTCTTGTATGATTTGCCTCCAGAAATAAATTTGAAACTCCTTTCTAAGAAATTCTCTATTCAGTTGACCCATAACTCAAACAGAATTCTGGCTTTATCTACTAGGATTAGAACTGTGCTATTTGATTTATTAATTGTGGTTAGGACTTGGCCACATACAGCATGCAATAGAAAAGAGAATAAACGCAAGGTTCCAAAAGCTGGGATGACATGTTTCCATAGCTTCTTGGACTTACAGAAGATAAATCAACATAAAGAAGCTTCTTCCCTGCTGAATAACTGAACTATGAAGTGAAATATCAATTTAACCAAATTAATTTTTGTGCATCTTCAGTCTTGGCTGCAAAGCAAACTGTCAGAAAATTCAGAAAATTAAGAGTGCCACGTGTGCAATCCCTAGAGACACAAAGTTCATGCCTAGGAGAATTTCATGGAGGCAGTCAGGCTCAGGTCAGCCTGCAGATTGAGCAAGGCTGGCTCCTCCCTACCCCTGCTGCCACCATGCACGGTTACAGCTGTGGCCTCCAGTTTCACAGTGAAAGGCCAGAAGGTGACATTTGCATACTGGCCTCCAAAGGAAAGCTTCTTTAGTTCTTCTGTCAGCATGACTCTCTTTCAATCATGTCCAGCTCAGATGTGTCATTGTATTCATCAGAAGGCCACTTTACAGTTTTAAATGGCTTTGGATTTGCCACTTACTTTGAGTAACCCTGACTGTAAAAGCAGTTGCCATTCACCTCAGGCTGAGCTTGTAGCACTCCTTTATAACTACCCTGCTGATAATAGGACTAATGCATTCAGAATGGTGCTTGGATTCATTCAAGAGGCCTTTTCAAAATACCATTGCTGGTTTTCTGTACTGTAAGAAAAGGAAATTAAGAGCTTGCAACTTGCTGGTAGTATATGGATCAGTGGAAATATTAATATAATTTAGGAACACATGAGACAGTGGGAAGCTTCAGCTCTACTGAGTTATTGTAGATTACTGTGCTGTATTAGTTCATTGATCTATTTGATGAAAGGCACTGTTTCTTCTCCAAGATGCTGATGTCACCCTTGACTTTGCCCTTTTTCTAATCCTTAATGTTCCATGTCAGTTTCTTCATATTGTCATTTGTATCTTTTTCCTTGGAAGTTTTCTGCTGCTCCCTTAAAACCCTGGTAGCAAAACCCTGGTGGGCCTTGGATAAGTACTTCTAATACACTATGGTACACATGGGGACTCTACAGTCACCTTTAAATGAAGCAGAAGCACCAGCAACTCCAGTCGCAGAGAATATCATCTCCCAAGATGTCCCTGTGCAGCTTTGCATGCCTTTTTTTATATAAAAAGGTTGAAAAATAAGTAAAAATTCTAAAAAGAAAGAAAAACACCCAAGCATATTACTATGGAGAAATACATGTTTTCCCCATCTCCCTGTTCAATAATATTCTATAGCCACAGGTAAGTTTATTGTGCAAACAGCTTCTGCGTATTTCCAGGTGATGTGTTGGAGAAACTACATGCTGGGTTAGACAAAAAAATCAATATTGTTTGATTCAGCTCCGGCAACTCACTGTGACACCTTCCCACATCATCTATTTCAAGAAAATAATGCAACAGGACAAACAGAGTTTTCTCTAATCAAAGATACGGAAGTTTTTAGCTTTATGATAATCAAGGAACTTCAAAGAACTTTGCATTGGTTAAAATATTACAGTCATTCAAATCTTGATTTCATATTGCAACATGCCATGAAAAATCTTCTTTTCAGAATTCTTGATTTAAATTTTTTGCACTATTAGAGAATCAGCAGCACTGAATAAGCATATTAAATATGGGCATTGATGGCTCACATCTGTAATCCTACCTACTCAGGAGGCTGAGATCTGAGGATATCTGTTCAAAGACAACCCAGATGGGAAAGTTATGAGACTCTTATCTCCAATAAACTACCAAAAAAGCCAGAAGTGCAGCTATGGCTCAACTGGTAGAGTGCTAGCCTTAAGTAAAAGAAGCTCATGAATGGTGCCCAGCCCCTGAGTTTAAGCCCTAGGACCAGCCCCCCCCCCCGGCCCCCGGGGCCAAAAAAATGTTGTAGAACTGTTAAGTGAGAAGATCCTTGTATGGGGAAGTGGACTATGCTTCATTGGAGACAGAAAGATGGGGAGATGCATGGAGGTGGGAATCGTATTCGTATTGATCACCACTATTTCCCTCTAACATGCTTGTTTCTTATTTTTGGCATTTGTCACATTATTGAGAGTAACTCAGGACTAGGTATGTAATTGTAGCAATTTCTTTCTGTTGTCTGAAAAGAATATGTCTAGCATTTGATCAAAACATTGTTTCATGTACAATATGTGATATAGACAGAAGCACATTATTATTAAGCCATTTAGCAAGCATCTTACCTAATAACATATTATTTAGGAAAAACCATTTTGAGTATAAATACATTACATTCCAAATGTAATATGTTGTAATATCCCAGACCATGTTATACCTTCAGAGTTCTGGGACAAGGAGAAGTGAAACATTAAAGTTTTTGTGCTAATGTTTTAAAGATAAAAATGCATATTTATTGCTCAGTTATATTTTGTATAAAATATATACCACATAATTGTGTAATGTAAGTTTATACAATACATTGTAAATACATAACATAAAATTAATTATATAATATGTTAATAGAGATATATGATCTTGAAAATGGATTTATTTCTCTCAATCTACACTCCAGATTATAAGAGCACATGTACACAAATGACCACACACTGCATTTATTCTGCAAATGATAGGTACCTATTCAACAAGAATAACATAGCAAAATCTCTGCTAAGTTTTGCAGGGCAGAGAAAAGGCATTTTGCATTTTAGTACTGAGAAATTCCTGCAACCAGAAAGAAAGCATAAAAATATCTTTGCATGTTTTCATGTCTAGGGTATCAAGAGACCTGTGAAATATCCTATATACAATAGTATGGCCTCTCTGAATAAGGGGTTGTATGACTTAGGAAAGAATTGGTCTCAAAAGTACCCTTAACATCCCATCTCTTTTTGTAAGAACCATAAGTGTCCAACATTCTCTCAACATTGCTTCAAAGAAAGTGTTTTATAAACAGGATCAATATACTTCGACCTTCTTCTTGGTATTTTAGACCTCATAATTCACCCTGTTCTGTTGCTTCCCTCTGTCTGGTCCTTCCTACTTGTCACCTCATTTTGTTCCCAGTGTCTGGAACAACATGCCTGTGGAGAAGTTTGATTCTCCTGCCTGGGATTCTATCTTTTTTTTTCCTTTCCTGACCTGACTTTGATGTTTCCCTGTTCTATGGTGGACTGAGTGACAAGAGCAAGGAGTTATTGCTCCTAAGCAAAGGAGACTGTCTGCACCGTTAACCCTCTGGAGCAAAGAACAGTCCTGTTTACTCACAGTGAGGAAAAATGAAGACACTTGAAACCTCATCAGTAAAGAAAATAGAGCTAACAGGGGAATTTAATTATAAGCTCACTGACAACCAGCTATCTGTGTTTGGGTTCATTTTTCTCTTGGCTATTTTAGAAAATATTTCAAATTAAGAAAATAAAGTCCTATGATAATTCTCATGATGCATAAATTGTTCCAGAGCCCAGAAAAATATGGAACACTTCCCAATTCATTTTAGCCATCCAGTACCACACTGATACTAAAATCCAAGAAAGAGATAAAAATGACAGAGACAAAAAATGACTGTATAATCCCATTTATAATTACAGACTCAAAAATCCTCAGTTAAAACCTCAACAACTGCTCTTAGCACTAAATTAAAAAAGACCAACTCTATGGCCAAGAGATTTCCATTCCTAGAGTACAGGATGATTTAATATAAGGAAAGCTATTAATAAAACACTACTCAAGTGTGTTAGATTGAACTCTAAGTCAATATGATAATGCTTCTTTTGAAAAGAGTGAAACAGGTGAGGTTTAAGAAGAGTTTAACAAAATTGGCTAAATTTCTTGAGTTAGGGACTTCTCAGCACATTTCATGCCAATGAGATGATGAATATACAAGAAGAGAATATACTATGTAGCATTTTCCCCCAATATTTGGGGGACAATAATCCCCCCACCCCCAATTATTAAATGGACCAGCCTTGGCAAATACTTTGGATGGATCATATTTAACATATTGTATACTAGATCATTTCTTCAGCAGATGTCCAAAAGAATTTGATCAAATATATAATTCAAATAGATATGTTTTGATCTATGATTAAAAGAATAAGTTAACACCTTAGTAAGAGCACTATGTTAAATTAAATGCCCACATCACAAGTAATGGCCAGATACTAAAGGTATATATCATTAAAACAAGAAATGTATATGTTTTTGTGACTTTAATACTATCATGGAAATTTTAGTGAATGGAACTAAAGATGGAAAATGTTAACAAGGAGAAGAAACAGAAATCTTTGTAGACAAGTAATTATTTGGAAGTGCTAGCAGGAAGATGAAATCTACTAGAACAAGAGAATTTGACTAAATCTTTGCATGCAAAATTAATTATCAGATTGGGTCACTGGTGGCTCATGTCTACAATCCTAGCCACTAAGGATGCTGAGATATGAGGATCTTGGCTCAAGGTCATCCCAGGTAGGCAAGTTCATGAGACACTTTTCTCAAATTAGCCCTCAAAATGGAAAGTGCAGATTTGACTCAAGTGGTAGAGCAGTATAGCCTGGAGCCCAAAAGTTTGAGATTCAAGCCTCAGATCTGGAACACAAAAATGTGATCAAATATTTACAATTCTTTAATATTACTATGTTTTTCTATTATAGTTAATGTTAACAAATAACCTTACTAGACATTTGTAGCACTGCAGTTTTACTGACTGGGATGACTGAGAGCTATAAATCTGTCAATTCACTCCAAATAAATGATTAAGTTTGGATGAAATTCTCATCAAAATTTACTAATCCAAAAATCATTGAGAAGGAAAAAGATATTAACTAAGTGGAGTAAAAGTCTTGGTAGCACATGTGAAATTTGAAAGCTAAATGATTTTAATATAAAAATTCTGGTGTTAAAATGATTGGAAAAAAGGCTCACAGGGGAGGAATGTGTTTGTGTTCATGTACTCACAGTTCTAGCTTGGAAATGGTGGTTTTCCTCTGACAAATGCTGTCCTTGCAAGCCATCCCCTGATCACCTTATATCAAATGTCAAAGGCTCCCACAAGTGCAGAACTTCCTAGCCTTCCCATCTACCACTAGTCTTTTCCATAGCATTTACTGCCTCCTGACATTGAGGTGTCATATGAAATTTATTGTCTTTGTTCTCCAGTTAGACTTGCATTCTGCAAATGTCATCTATTTGGTTTATCTATATTTTCCCAAGATCTAAAGTCATACTCATCATGTAATAAAGGCTCAAAAATATTTTTGATTGAATGCATAATATTTAGCTTCCTCTATTTACATATTTCCTGAATTTATTGGACACTGACTAATTTGTGTGGTTGTTATTTTTATTTATATCAGCATGTCCACATCTTAGATTTTTGTACTTAGAGACATCTCATTTAGCTTGGTATAGCCTTGCCATTTTTTATAACATTCTACTTTACTTGAAGGAAGGACCCTCAGATTTTGAGTAAAAATAGGCCATTTTAATCAGCCTATCCAGGCTTACTTTAAAAAAAATCCTCCTTTTGAGGTGGGGGGTCTGGTCGTGGGGCCTGAACTCTGGGCCTGGGCGCTGTCCCTTAGCTCTTCAGCTCAAGGCTAGTGTTCTACCACTTGAGCCACAGCGCCACTTCCTGCTTTTTTCTTTTTGCTTATGTGATGCTGAGGAATCGAACCCAGGGCCTCATGCATGCAAGGCAAGCACTCTACCACTAAGCCACCTTCCCAGCCCCTCATTTTTACATTTTTGTTTTTAATTTTTTATGAATACAATGCCTTTTGATCAATGTCACCTCTTTGTACATTGTTACCCATCCCTCCCAACCCACCTCTTCTCTCACTTTTCTTAATTTTGTAGGATATACGTTGAGTTCTTGACTTTATTCTCCCTCCCTTCTCTTCATTCATCTACCCTTCTCCCCTTGACCTCACATTACCCCTTTCAAATACTCATATCTTGATGTTCTTTTGTTGAACTTTGCCTTTCTAAAGAATTACACTATTTGAGTTCTCCTATGAATCTATCATCTTTCAGTTAATACATTTATATGCACTTGCAAACCACCCAACGTATTTATGTACTTATAAGTGTATAAGTTAATTCTGGCTTCCACATATGAGGGAAAACATGAATCCTTATCTTTGACTTATTTCATTTAATAATTTTTCCATGTCTTTACAGATGATACTGTTGTGCCCAAGTTGGGGGTCCCCAAAGACACCCAGGAGCCAGTTCGATTCAAGCACACGAGAGTCGTTTATTGCAAACTCGAGCCCGGACTCCCAACCATCACCAATGAAGCGGGTCGGAGTTGAAAGTGTCTTATGGAGTGTCTTATGAGAGAGTGTCAGGGTGTTTATCACAAGTAAAGCAGGGGAAAGGGGGCTTTCAACTTAGCAGTTACATGATTGGGGAACTATGGGTTAGTAAGTTTTGTCACATTCTTATTGGTTAGTACAATTGGTTATTCATTACCATTTTTAGCAAGTATTTAGTGAGCATGTTTTGTAACGGTCTCATTGCAAGCTAACCCACAAAAAATGCTGGCAATGCTTATCTTAAGCAACACTGGGGTCTCAGGGCTCTGGGGACTTTGCACCTTCTCGCTCATTGGCTGTTGCTAGGGGAACTTATCTGGTAGGGTGCAATTGGGACATCCGAGTTCATTCCGGGAACCTGAGCTCATATATGCTGGAAATGGGCCTTGCACAAAATGGTGATTGTCTTACTAGGGCTCCACAATACAATATCATGCTTTCTAGTGGATGAGTAAAATTTCTTTGTTTTGACCAGTCAGTTTATCTCTGTATTTTGCTGAGATGGCACCTGGCAGCAAGTTGCCCGCCAAGAATAATTAGGTAAATGCTTGGTTTGGTTGGGCAAGGCAATCGTAAGGCCATACAGCCATATAGTCTTTTTTTTTCTTCCTGTGGGTCGTGGGGCTTGAACTCTGGGACTGGGAGCTGTCCTTCAGGCTCTTCAGCTCAAGGCTAGTGCTCTATTAATTAAGCCAAAGCTCCACTTCCGGTTTTCTGAGTGGTTTATTGGAGATAAGAGTCTCATAGACTTTTCCTGCCCCGGCTGGCTTTGAACCACGATCCTCAGATCTCAGCCTCCTGAGTAGCTAGGGTTACAGGCATGAGCCACCGGTGCCCACCAGCCAAATAGTCTTAGAAGTACTCAGCCAAAATTATAACCACAGGTCATGTATATGCAAGCCTGTCCCTTACTGAGGTACTGGAGGAGGCCTGAAAAGATTTGTCTTTGAAATCTTGCCTCTGATATTCTAATTCAATAAGAGATGAATGTTAGTTTATCTCCCAGTTCCTGGCACTTTTAATGTAACTCCTGAGTGACAGAAGTGATAGGAACACTTCAGTTCCTAGTCTTGACACAAGAGCTTCTAAAATCCTAGGAATCATGAAAGCTGAATACCTTTTTGTATGTTAATGAGATGATTGGGAATTGGGAGTCCCTGAACAGTCTCTGAATGGGGACTGGTTACAAAAAAGCAATCTGTATGATTAGAGAGTGGGAACTAATAGCCCCCATCCTTCATACTTCTTTATGGGAGGAATATTGGGAGCTTAAGATTGAGTTCAGTCACCAATGACCAACGACTTAACTTTGACAGCTTGTTTGGAGGTTCTAGCAGGGAAGCACAGCTTCATATATACCCTTAACAGAAGACCAGTCAGGGATGCATATGCAGCAGTGAGGGAGGAAGTGGACACGGTCCTCACAAGCCAGATCAGCCAAGTCAACACTGGCAATCACATGGGGTGACAGATGTCATAGACATATTGCCCTCACATCCTACACTAACATAATGGAACCACCACAAACTCTCTAAACAGAAGGATGCATAGTTTCTGGCTTGGAGAACACACAAGGTGCTGAAGGGTAAAAGCTCAATACTTTCTCTTATACCTTTTCTTTGGATCTCATCCATTTGATTGTTCCTGAGATGGATTCTTCACAATAAAATGGTAATAGTAAATATAATGTTTTCTTAAGTCCTGTGAGGCTTTCTAAAAATCATCAAACCTAAGGAGGAATAGAAACCCTGATACAGGTATTGTAGTCAAAAGGAGAAAGGTCCTGCCTTGTGACTGATATTGAAGGGTAGTGGGCCTGTCTTGTAAGACAGAGCCCTTAACTGTGGCATCTATGCTAACTCTGGGCAGTTAGTGTCAGAATTCAACTGATTTGCATTGGAGAATTTATATGGGAAAACAGTCTTATACATTTCCTATAAGAGAAAATGTTTTAGAAATAAAGAAAGTTTTCCTTCAGATGCCTTTGAGGAATTCCTCATCCAGAGGGAGTACTCTTTTTTTTTTTTTTAATTATACTCAGAGGTTGGAGATGTGACAGCATTGGGCCTAATAATAATCAAGGCTTTCTTTACCACTACTTCAGAAGGCAGAGACAAAGGCAAATCAAGAAAGAGTTCCTAACAGTGATGTTTGTTGTCTGTGAAGAGCAAAAGAAAGGTTCTGGAAAAAGTGCTTAACTAGGAGAAAAAACTCATGATAATAACAGGGAGAAATAGCTAAATATAACAAATATCTAATAGAAATATAGTATCTAAATAGTTACTAAATTAATAATATGTATAATATCTAAATGTCTATTTAAATTGCCCTGCCTCTGTCTCTGTCTCTCTGTCTCTGTCTGTCTGTCTGTCTTGTCTCTCTGTAAATATAGTATCTAAATGGAAAAAGAATTGGTGTTGAAGGAGGACTAGGATATGGCCTGTGAGCAGAGCTTAAGAAACAAATAAGAGTTGGGGCTGGGAAGGTGGCTCAGTGGTAGAGTGCTTGCCTTGCATGCATGAGGCTCTGGGTTCGATTCCTCAGCACCACATAAGCAAAAAGAAAAAAAGCCAGAAGTGGCGCTGTGGCTCAAGTGGTAGAGTGCTAGCCTTGAGCTGAAGAGATGAAGAACAGCGCCCAGGCCCAGGGTTCAGGCCTCACGACAGGACCCCCCCCACACACACACACAAAAAGAAGAAACAAATAAGAGATGGAAAAGATACTTTCAGAGACTATATCTGATGCATGGTTCTCTTAGACATTCCTAGAAATTACATTCATTGACTCTCTCCATGTCATATATATAGACATATATGTATATATGTCTCTCTCTCTATATATAGTATTTATTGTCATTAATTCTTCAAAATAGAAAACAAATCTTAGCAAAGCAACCAGATTATATATCTTCTTATACATACATATGTAAGAGTGAATATAGTTTCCAGTATTTCCTAAATATATTTGATTCTAAAGTGAACAATTGTCTTTAGGTAAAAATATTAATTTGAATAGATTCATTATAATAAGGTGCTTATTATGTACTACAAATGAAACAATTGATTTTTTCTTATTCATATATTCAAACATTCTTTCAAAGATTCACACACTTGAATCAAATCACATAGACCAACACCATTTTCTCTTGTTTTTAGCTTTTCATGTCCCATTTAACTCCCACCTCCCCCCCAGTTTTTCCTCTGTTATTAGAATAAACTATTTAAGACATATGAAGGATGATAGGTACTGTGTTTATAGGCCCATAGAAAAATAAAACCAAGCTTAAGAAATAGTATTCTCAGTTCAGGAGCCATGTTTCTAACCTATCTCTCTAGAAGAAGTCATCATTATTTTTTTTTATTGTGAATCATCGTTATTTTAGATTTGGATTTATCACTCTATTTTTATGATTGGTACAATTTACTACATCTAAATGTGTCCATAGGCAAGATGTCATTAGGTTTTGTGAGTTTGTCATATTAACACAGACTATTTGGAAGATATTTCTGTGATGTGTTTTTCAGGCAATATTTTCTCTGTGAGAATCATCTCTATTAACACTGTGGCTTTAGTTTATTGATTTTTTTTTAACTACTGTAGTAGTTTCTCTATTTTCTCTAGAGAAATATCTAGGAGTACTATTAGGAAGAAAGGTAAGATTACTGTTTTCCAAGGGATGAGGACCAATTTATACTCTGATCAACAGCATAAATTAATTCCTGCTGCTCTTCATCTTCAATAATACATGTATTTTCAGATTTAAAATGTTGTTGCCAACTGGTAGGTATAAAATGATATTTAATTTTGGCTTGAATTTGCATTTCCTGATTACTAATGAAGTTGAGAATCTTTTCACATGTTTATTAGCTATTCATATTTCTTCGGAAATGCTTTTTCAGCCTGTTGCTTATTTTTTCCAATGAAGTATTTGTTTTTTTTTAAATAGGTTTTTTAAGAGTGCTTTATGTGGTCCACATTTGCATGTACTATAAATACTTCTTTCACCATGGCTTGTCTTTTTACATATTTTTCTTTGAAATTTTACATTCATAAAGGAAAAGTAGTCAGTTAATTAAAAATTAAAAAGCAATTATTTTACTAATTAATAAAAGTAGATTATTAAAAGTAAGCAATTTTGTTTTTTCCTTTTATAATTTGTGCTCGGAGGACTTTTTTCTTCAAAAGTTCATTCTCCATCTGATGCTAAATTAAAATATTGTTAACATTGTTTTCAAACTGACATCTACTAACTGTACTAATTTTACAAATCTATGGGTGTGATATGATGTTTCCATACTTCATACCTTGTGTAAGTTGTATGCATGTGTGCATAAGATTTTTTAAAGCACATTTTCTTTGCTTGTCTCACAACTTTAAAAATTACAAATCTATTTCTTTAGCAACCTATTGTTATAATAACAAGTTACAAACAAAGTTATTTGGGAGGTCTTAAGTTCATTTTTGTGGATTTCCTTTTACTTTTCCTCTTCTAGCTATCCCCTTATCTTTATGAATACATTTGCTTTTCCTCAGCATGCACAATCATTCATGAGGTTCTTGTGTATGCACGTGCATGTGGACATTTCCATACACCATGAGTCTACTATGTGCCTCTTTCCTTCCTCAAACTCATCTTCAGTTCAGCCTCCCCAGTGAATAATTATATAACTGGCAAATTGACACCATCAAAATTCCATACTTTGGTTCATTTCTACATGCTATGAATATCATTAGCTGAGCTTCTAGAAGGTAGTTTCCTTTGTCTTTCTCTTGCTGAAGCCCATGATTCCTTTTATGCAGCAATGAGACTATTTGTATCTCCTTTTTTCCTCACCTTTCCTGAACAAAACTTTGTTAGGGTAGCACTCAATCACTTGAAAAATACCCTTTTTTCTTTAATTTATTTTTCAGATAAGGTTCCTTGCTTTTTCCCCAGGGCTTGACACCCCCTTACCATCCCACCTTGCTGGGAATATAACTGAATCATTTCAACTCTTCCCTATGAATGATGCCAGCAGAAAAGCTGGTTCTGTGGCTGTTTAGGCCGAGAGTGTTTGACCTTCTGCCGTAATCCTGTCAAGAGACAGGAATGAGTGCCTGAAGGTACTTATCTTATGGTTCCTAGCATCCAAAAGCATTAATCTTACTGCTTCCTGATTTTTTGTTATTTACCTTTTGGAATGTGCTCCTTTTATATATTTTTCTGTAACTCCCAGGGAAAATTTGAGCCTATAGGAGGACCAGGGAGAGATCTTCAGTTTAACTATGTCTGTGGGTTTAACTGATTCCTCATCCCATGGTGTTATTGAAAGATTATGAGATAACACTGTATGGTCATTTATTATTCTGTTGCCTCAGAATGTGCTGGTTGGATTCATCCACAAATTAGTAGCAGAAGGACACTACCTATGTAGTCTAGTAAACCTATTCATAACTTGACTTCCTTTTATTGCTTGGGAATATTTTCCTTCTTCATGTTTGTTTCATATGTGAAACACTTTGCTGGTTGCTTTTAGGAATGCTTGTGCTATACTCTCTCTCTCTCTCTCTTTCTCTCTCTCTCTCTGTCTCTCTCTCTCTCCCCTCCTACCCCCCCCCATCTATTTCCTTCTTTACTAACTTTGCTTCCCTTTCTCAGATTCTAGATTAGAAAGACTACAAAGTTTTTCTTAGGAGTTCAACATTTATCTTGTCCACAATCCAATCATTTCTGTCTTGGATGGCAAGACAGGGATCTCTCAAACAATGTCTCTGTAAAGAGGCTACCTTATTTTTAGATCATTTTAAGGGTGAAATAATCCCACTTGGAAACTGAGCTTTATACCAGCATGTGGTTGTTATATACATATAAATTTACTTTATTTATCTTTTAATTTAGTCTGCTGTTTTGTCTTTTTAAATATATATATATATATTATGAAAATATTGTACAGAGGGGTTACAATTACATGAACAAGGTAATGGCGTACATTTCTTCTCAAGCATTGTTGCCTCCTCCTTTGTTTCCCCTTCCCATCCCTTCCCATCTCCCCCCCCCCCCCCCCCCCCACCACCGTCCCCTCCCTTCTTCTCTTTCAACTTTTTTTTTCTTGTTTTGGTTGTGGGCTTGAACTCTGGGCCTGGGCACTGTCTCTGAGCTCTTCAGCTCAAGGTAAGTACACTACCATTTGAGCCACAGCACCATTTTCAGTTTTCTGGTGGTTTATTGGAGATAAGAGTCTCATGGACTTTTCTGCCCAGGCTGGCTTTGAACTGTGATCCGCTGATCTCAGCCTCCTGAGTAGCTAGGATTACAGGAATGAGCCACTGGTGCCTGGCTCTCTTTCAACTTTTAAAAATAAATTTCTACTGCTTCTTCATGCTATGATTTAGATACTATTGCCCTATAATTATCTTCTTAACCTGACAGAAAAATCCCAATTTATTATTTATTATCCCTTGTTCAAATAACCTTACTCATTTCATTTATTTCTTATATTTATCCAGTTGTATTCCTAAGAATACTAGAAAATAAAAAGCAAAAATAACTGAAATTAGTGAGGCTAAATATGATGTTTCCCTGAGAGACAATTTTCTGAGTAGTATGGCTTTAATATATCTTGCCTACATTGTAGATGACCATTTCCAGGAAATTTTTTATTAAAATGGCATTTAGGAAAATACATTAGATAAATGGCTTCTGAAGTAGTGTTCTAATCTAATTATTAAAGCTGATCCATATTCATAAGTTGAAAGCTGGCAAAATATATTGCTTTGATGCATTTATTTTATAATAACCTTGACATGTTTAAAATGTACCAAGCAGATGTATTAACATAGCAAAATGCACTCAAAGCACAGTGAAATATGCCACAGAGTCAGAACAGATTTATATAGTGTTACTGCACAATGTACAGACTGGCAGGAACTCAAATCTAAGACTTCATTTGTAGAAAAGACAGAATAAAACAATTTAGACTTGCTAGTTCTTGTGGAACACATGTATTCAGACAATGCTGAGCTGAATTTAGGGGTAAAACTGAAATATGACTCTTCATCTGAGAGAGAATAGTTTGTCTTAGTTCAGGCAGCTATAAAAATACCATTAAATGGTATAAAAACCCCAGAAATTTATTAATCACAGACTGGAGGTTGGAAGACCCAGATCTGGGCATCAGCATGGCTAAACATGGTGGTTGTCTTTTTTGTGCAAACTGAAGCCTTCTTGTTTCCTCCTACGGCAGGGAGCAGAGAAAGGAAGCATGTTCACTCTAGACTCTAAGGACATTAATCCCAATCCTTACATGCTCCTAATGCTATCTTCAAAGCTTTATCTCTTAACACATCTCATTGGGGTAGAGATGTGGGATTTATCATAAGAATTTTGAAAGTGCATATCTAGTCTATAACATTTAAGAATAATGTTTGTTCTAAAATAGATTCTAATGCCTACCTATTTCTCTCTGAACAACTGATCAATAGTCCAGCTTCAATTGTATGTTCTGAAAATTATGTTAGTGTTGATAAATAATTCATTGGTGTGTATCCTCCAAAAATTGTAAAATATGATGGAGAATGGAAGTATTTATCTACATTTTCTAAGGACTACTCCCCCCTCCCTTGAAAAATGAGCTAACAGTGAGGGGGAATAAAATAATCTAACAATTCATTTTATTATAATTATTTGGGTACTCCAGGTAATTTATCCTTCTGGATTGAAATATGCTTTAGCAGTTCATTCCTTCTCACTGTGAAATGCTTGTAAGTGTTTCTTTACAATAACCCTGTATTTTAAAGCTACAAAAAGGAAAACTTACATAAACCTTTCAATTATTTGTATGCATAAGAGAATTACAAAAGATAATTTATTTTAATGTGCAAAGCTAATGAAAAATAAATGAGAAGTATTAATGACATTTCTTCTATCAGATTTATGGAAATAAACAACCATAAATAACTGTAAAGAAAAAAGTACAATGAGCCTAAAATCAAGAGGAAAAATGAACAGAAGCAAATAATATTAATATAGCCAGATTACTTTTGAAAGTAGAAATTTCAAAACTCAGGTTTTATTCATTATTTTCTCTTTTGTGAAAAACACAGAAATGCAGGGATGGGGAGTAAAGTATACTTATATTTCCCATTTTGTTGGAAATTTGCTTTTTACACAGATATAGGAAGAGCCATAGGGTCCATATTGGTTGTAGTGAGGAAAGACATTGATCTCACTGAATACTTGGTGGAGTGTCCTTTTCTGAGAGCCTAATAAATACTTAACACTTATTTGGTAATTTCTGAACTACTTATGACAGGAGTAAACAGTGAAGTTCTGTGGTAGTCTATAATGCACAACTGAACCAGAGTTTTGAAGAGGCCAGGTGCTGGTGGCTGATACCTATAATCCTAGCTCCTCAGGAGGCTGAGATCTGAGCATAAGGGGAGGTATGACTTAATTACTAGCACACTGCCTTGAGTAAAACAGTTAAGTTTCATTTCTCAGGCCCTGCATTTAAGCTATGTGACACAAAACAACTAAAAAAAAGCGTAGAAGAAATCAGCAGAAATATTAGCATAGGTTTGATGATGAATCATTGGATACAGTGGCATAGATTTTACAACAAAAAAAAGGGGGAATTGTTTTTTGATCTGGAAAGACTGATATAGGGTTAAAATTCAAGTATCATTCCTAAAGCCTCACCACTGGTTTGAACACCGAAATCTGTAAATAGCAAGCACTTTGCAAGACTGCACTTGTCAGAGGCCTCCAGTCCTTTCCTTTCACTTAGGGACACCTCAGCCTTTTGAAAGCCATGGATGCGTAGGTGGACAGGTGGGCATCTATGCAAGGAATCCTGCTGTCCTGGAGTCTGACTGGTACTTGATCATGAAGAATTTGTTGTTTTGACAGAGAAAGCAGTTGGTTATGATTATACACTGAATGTTTGTTTCCACATAAAAGTTATACATTGAAAAATGGATAGGATTAGTGCCCTTATAAAATACACTATAGGTAGCTCTTCTCTTTAGTCTTTGAAGACACAGAGGGAAGATGACATCTATGGATCCGGAAGAGGCCTTTCCTAGACATTGAATATGCAAGAGACTTGATCTTAGACTTCTCATCCTGTAGATGTGTGAGGAATTATTTTCTATCATGAAGCTACTCATTTTGCAGTATTTTTAATAACCCAAATGTAGAATCTATGTATGTATGTATATGTATATGTATGTATATACAGGTGTGTATGTGTGTGTGTGTGTGTGTGTGTGTGTGTCAGAGAGAAGGAATGCCAGACAGCACAAACTGCATGAACAGAGACATCACATTAGAAGGCATTTGGGGGAAACAGCACAGACCTCAGACCCCTCCCTGCCTCTGGTTCTTTGTTGGCTGTTTGAGCTCAGCTTTCAATCCATCTGAGTTGCTTCATCATTAGTAGAAGCAACAATGGAAAATATTGAAACTGTCTTATGAATAGTTTAACTTTTCAAAAGCCATTTAGAAGTCTACATTTTTAAGTAGAAAAATAAGCAATATTTACATTTATTTCCAAATGGCCATCAAAGCTAGTTCTTCAAAGTTTAAGGCCAGGAGGAGTGCTTTATCTTCTTTCTCAATATATCTTATTTTAGGATCACTTGTTGAAGAATAGTTTTGCTCACCATCACTAAAAAGAAAATTAGTCTTGCCTAGGCTCTCATGCTACAAACCATCTCTACAATGACTTAAGGGAGAGTAGCCAGCTCCAATTTCTAGACCTTAGACTTAGTCTTCTTCTGCATTTTGTCAGAATTGATGGTCTACAAACTTATAGAACTATCCTCAGAAAAAGAGAATAGCTATTGCCCCGTATTTCTCAAACCATGCTTGACCATTCCTGGGTTAATATACAATGTATTCAAATCTCAGGACACAAAAATCAGATATCTAAGACATACATTTCCTACTTCCATTTTAAAATAAATGTGTCTAGATAATACAAATGCAGTCACTCTCAACTTAGGGTCTTTCAGTGAGCTCAGGATCTTCACTTACTTCACTCCCAAGCCTTCTTGTTTGTTCTTAGCAGTTTATGTTGTAGGATGTGGTCTTTACTTACTGTCACGATTGCTCGTCCATGGCTCTGGAAAGGGACTTTCCCAGACCGAATTTACAAGAGACTTGATGTTGGATCCAGATATCTTCATTCTCATTGTTCGGGGTGATGCAACTAACAACAAGAGAATTGCAGCTTCCTTTCTCAAAGGACTTTGAACCTATTGTGGGTTCCTGGGTAGCACACAAGCTACATGGAGAATGGAGCACTCTGTAAGGCCATCTTAGGTTTCTCCAGCACTTCACTCCTTTCAGCTATCATTAACATCCCGCAGCTGTTGTCAGAATGTCTGTTTAACCATGATTGAATCAGTCCCTTTCTGTTTGGTTGCTAGCCTGCTTGGATCAGGGCAGAGAAGGGACTGTTCCTCACTGGGCTTTGCAGATTGCCATTACCCACACATGGTAAGAGCAAGATGTTTATTGGAGGAAGTGATGTCCTGAGGACCACCTGCTCTGATTTCTCTCCAATCTTCACTAGTTTACTATATTTCCTAGTTCATTTTAACTATGAATCTCTAGAAGGCTAAGGTATTTTTTATTACCATTTGGCTAACAAAGATATGGCACTCAAAGAGATTGAGCAATGGGTTCAAATCAAATAGCTAATAAAATTTCAAACCTAGAGTATGTAGTCTTTTGAATTGCTCCTAAATTCTCTAGTTAGTTTTTGTGCAGCTAACCTCAGGGCTTGAACTCAGGGTCTGAACTTTTTTGCCTAAGGCTACTGCTCTAGCCACTTGAGCTATAGTGTTATTACTTCTGGCTTTTTGGTCATTAATTGGAGATAAGAGTCTCAGACTTACTTGTCCAGGCAGGCTTCCAACTGTAATACTCAGATCTCAGCCTCTTATGTAATTAGGATTATAGGCATGAGCCATTGGTGCCCCACTCTTTCGTTTATTTTTGTGTGACGCAGTGCAGACAGATTTGCTAGCTTGTCTTAGTAAGGCTTACTTTATTTAGCATCAACTTTGGACCAGTTTATGTGTACTAAAGCCCCAGTTCCACCCTTTACCAACAGTGTGGCCAAAGTCTCACTGTGCCAAAGTTCCTTCATCTATAGATGGATATTACATAATAGTATCAGAGGCATGGAGGCATAAAAAGCTGTTGTGACCATCTGATGATTAATTTATCATGCTTAGAACAGTATCTACAAAGTAACATATGCTATTTTTTTCATTTATTTTTATCTTCTGGCAATCATTAGATGAATCATAAGCTGAGAACAGCTCTAAGGAAATGGTAGAAAGGACACATCAGCTTGCATGGGAGGTGAAGTGGGCAGTGACAGACACATTGATCTGCACATAAAATATCATTACAGTAAGCAAAGATCAGAGGGTGGGAGAGGGTGGAGGACACTGCATCCTTCAAGAGTTCCAGCACCTTTTGCAAAGAGACAGAGAAAACAAGAGAGGGCTCGAGACAAATACATTTTTCAATTGGGAAAAAGTGTAGCAGAAAGGTAAAATACTGGTTCCTGTGTGTTTCTTTTCTGAGAGTAAAACCCCCATAAGAATCAGAGAAGTTGACTATTCATGTGCTCCGGAAGGCAAAAGTGAGGTAAAGGGTGTGTGTTCACATATGTTCTCTTATTCTGTTTTGGCTACTATAGCAAAATACCATAGACTGGGTGGTTGACAAAGGACATAAATTTATTTTTCACCATTTTCAAGGTTCAAAAGCCAAGATCAAGATGCTAGCAGATTCAATATATGATAACAGTCCTCTTTCCCTAGATAATGGACCTCTACTTTGTAGAACATATTTAGGGTTTCCCTTGGTCTTTCTTACAAGGGCACTGATCTCATTCATGAGGGCTTTGCATTTATGGACTAACTAGTCCCCACCTCCTAATACCATCATATGGGGATCAAGCTTTGAATTTTGGGCCTTGTAGACATTCAAGTATTCAGGTCTGGGAGACTCCCTTCTACCCCCAGCCCAGACATATAACAGTACTTGAATGGAGGTGAGGACACTCACTACCATTATCGCCAGGCCCTAGAACATGCTATGCAAGAAGCATACAGTTATTGAATAAATATTTAGCAAAATTCAAAATGACTGGTTGGTCACAGGGATCTGTGACTTGCTTGGAGCTTCTTCCTGCTCAACACAACTCTAGGCAGGCGTACCTGACCAGCCTCCCTCATCACCAGACGGGGAAAGTAATCAGTGGAAAGTTGCTCAACATCCCATTCGTTTTATGCTCGTAAATACAGACTTCATTATGGTTTTTCTTTCCTTTTATAAATGTCCCCTGGAATCTTTCAAGCTAGTAATTCTCTGAAAGAGGGAAAGGAAACATTTAAAACTATCTCTTAAAATGAACTCAAGGATCATTATGTATTCACAGGTATAAACATATTCATTCAAAATTGGATTTGGGTCTAAAGAGACCAACGTCATCTCACATGTTTTTTTTCTATGTGGGATACTTGACAGTCCCAGCTGGCCAAGGTGCCTTCCATTTATAGCAATAGTTTAAGAAAATGTTCTGATATGAAAAATATGTAGAAAAGGCCCTGGCTGATGCTATTTAAAGTTTCTTATGGCTTTGTAGAACTAGTTCTTCGCTTGTTAGAAATCTATATGTTGCTTTATTTTGGGAAAGGTTTTTACATGTGAAATTCTTTAAATCAAATGTTTCAGTTCAATCCCCAGTACTCACCCCCTCTGCCAGAGAAAAACGTATCTGCCATACTTTTCATAAACATCAATAATAAGAAAGGACAATTTTGGCCATTTTAGAATTAGAGGTCAATATCCAAGGAAAACTTTTCTCAGTTTTTATATAGATACAGCTGTCATTTATATCTATATACTCTGATTCATGCTTTGCTCCCTTCTTGGGTCACATCTGAATGATTACTAAGTGCCAGAACTGTGTTAAAGCCAGAGACTATCTCTATAAACGGGGCATGGTATCTTCTTCAGGAACCAACTGTCTATCACAGAAGACAGGCACCGAAAAAAATAATTATAATTCCACATGATAAGTAAAATAAAAGAGGTCTGAATAAGTTATTAAGGAGGAAGTAATTAATTCTGCTTGGGCAGCAAAGGGGAAATAAAAGCTAAAACAGAGGTCCTTGAAGAGAATTCCAGAAGTCTTCCTGGCTCACGTTAATAAACAGGGCCCGTGTTGGATGTGTTTATCTGGACTAAAAAGATAAACTGCAGTTCCCAATGCAGTGTGTCTCTGCCTTGGCTTTAGATTAAAGCCACATAGGCAGCTTTTTAAAAAATGATGATGAGGGAATTACACAGATCAATTAAATCAGAATCCATGTGGAAATTTCAGCCTCTAATTCCTAACCAAGCTTTTCTCCAAGTGATTCTCATTATGTCACTATGCTTGAGACCAACTTTCTCATAGTAAACAGCTGTAGGTCAAGATCCTTTTATGCTATTATTTTGGGAATAGAGAAAGGGATGGAGCAGGACTAGATGTCTTTTTACAAACAATATATAAGAAAAACACAAAAGTTTAAAATCCACAGAATCATTTTTATATACCAAACCACAGTCAGTGTGTGTGAGTGTGTGTGTGTGTGCACCATTTGGTTTTGATGATTTATAGTTTTAAGTTATATTGCTACTGGTTTGGACTTTAAAAATTATACAGCAATATGTAGACCTGACAACTTTCATATGCTAAAAGTTTTAGCATTCTAAGTACTGAAGTAATTCTTACATCAATTAAACTTCTTGCTTCAATTAAACCTGACTGGTTTCTGAAATGTTTCTTGTACTGGACTAAACCTAAAATCTCCCTCTTTTTAATAAAATAAACTGAAGTCATTTGAGTATAGACTTTGACAATAATGTAATGTGTAAATTTTGGTTCATTAACTGGGACCAATAAAAAGACAATATAAGATACTAATAAGGGTGAAACTGGGTGTGGTATAAAGGAGGGAACTCTGTGTACTCTAGTGTTGGCAATATATGGTAAATGGAAGACTGATATCTTAGCAGTTTCTTTTAAAAAAAGCCTGATCTATATCATTCAATGCCACCTTTCTCCTTCTGCATGAGAAATTGACCTTCAGTTACCGTTCTCTCTTCCCACTAATATAATAAGATAGAATATCAACTATACTGCTGGGCCAACATTGCTTATGATAAAATGACAGCTGGCTGATAAATTGCATCTGAGCTGAGAGAACTATAAACATAGGACAGGAACCATAACTTTAGGCTTCCGTGAATGTGGGGGCTCCTTGGGGGGGCCTTGGAAGCTATCCCAATGGAGTTGTTACAGAAGATATTGGCTCCTATGAGGCAGAAAGCTTTCAATCCAAAGCAGCTCCCACACATGACTGACACTTAATTTACACTTAAACAGTTAACCTAGATGCCTGGAATATGCCTTCCCTCCTAGAAGGCTGTGTGGATTCCTCAAGGTGTCCCTCAAAAGTAGAGCCCAATGCTGCCCTGCTGGCAGGCTACATTTCCTGTTCTAGAGTTGTCTGGACTACCAAATTTCCTTTGGAAGAACTGTGAATCAGTTAGAGGACCATCACTTGATGGATACTTCGGATACTTCCTACTTATCACTTCCTTTTGGAAGCAGAGGGGATAAGAAATGGTGAATTATTGATCCCTGTTGGTATAAGGGCTGTAGTTACTTGAGTAATTCCATGGTAGCCTAGGTTTTACTGAGATGACAAAAACAAAACAACAACAACAACAAAAACCCTTCAAATCAAAAAGCCCCAATACCAAGAGGTAAAAAGGAACACAATTTTCCATTGCCTACCTATATATGTATGTATGTATGTAACCACCTAGAATCAATATATATTTATCTATCATTTATCTATCTTTGCATCTCCCAACCAACTCATCTGCCCATCCATCTGTACATCTACTCATCTACCATTACTGAGGTCATCCTTTTTTTTTTCAGTCCCGGGGCTTGAACTCTGGGCCTGGGTGCCGTCCCTCAGCTCTTCAGCTCAAGGCAAGCACCACTTGAGCTACAGCACCACTTCTGGTTTTCTGGTGATTTATTGGAGATAAGACTTTCACAGACTTTCCTGCCCAGGCTGGCTTTGAACCACGATCCTCAGATCTCAGCCTCCTGAGTAGCTAGGATTACAGGTGTGAGCCACCGGTGCCCGGCTTGAGGTCTTCCTTTTTGAGGGACTATGTCAGAATGTAGTTAAAATGATTTAGTACAGAGTTTAATTTTGTAACATTTAAAAAGCTAGAAGTAATGAGAAGGTATTAGAAATATTCAGTACTTTTGAAAGTCCTAGATGTCAGGAAAGGTAGTGAGTTTAAAGAACAAAGATATTTATTTGTATGAGAAAGGCATAACATTTAGAGTTGGGTAGATGATGTGAAATCTTTTCTGTTTACCATGAATAATATTTCAGATGGAAATCCAGATAACATATATGTAATATGAGACTGCTGTTTCTTTAATTTCAAAGACAGTACTCTAGTTAATACTTTTATACTTGTATATCACCCAACATATTTATTTGTAAGGTCCAATGTATTTACTTATAAGGGAAAACATACATCCTCTGTTTTCTGGGCCTGAATTACTTCACTTAACATAAATTTTTTCCAGGTCTTACCATTTCCTCACAAATGGTACAATTTTCTTGATCCACGTATCCATTGAGGGATATCTGGGTTGATTCCATACCTTGGCTATAGCAAATAGTGCTGTGATAAACATGGTTGTGCTGGTGACTTTATTGTATCCTAGTTTGTAATCTTTAGGGTAAATTCCCAGGAGCAAAATTGCTGGATCACAGGGTAGTTCTACGTTAATTTTTTGAGGAACCTCCACACTACTTTCCAGAGTGATTTAACAAGTTTGCATTCTCCACCAACAGTTTAGTAGAGTTCCTTCAAGGGAGAACTGAAATAGAGTAATTCCTTAGAAAAGCAAAAATCAAAGTTCAGCAAAATAAAGCACCAGGAAATGGGTACTTGAAAGGGGTGGGGTGGGGTCATGAGAAATGGGGTAGACAAATGAAGAGAAGAAAGGGGGAACGCAGTCACAAATGCAATATATAGTCAACAAAACAGTATAGTTTACAGAACAGTAAGGGGAAGGGTGTGGGTAGAGGAGGGATGGGTGAGCATGTTCAAAGGGATGACATTGATCAAGATAAATTGTATCCATAAACTGATTTGTTAAATGGCAACTCCTTTATACAACTACATAAAGAGGATAAAAATGAAATGAACAAAATTAATTCCTATTAATATTTCAAAATCAAAGGTATATTATTAGGGTAAAAATATCTAAATTATACTAAGTAATACTATATTTTTGAGTTAGATCAGTGCTTTCTCAGCTTTATAAATGGTATACAATAAAAGTAACTGAAAGTTAAACATTAAAAAAGATTGTACTAGATTATAGAAGCAGATTCATTTAAAAATTAGTCTCACTTTTCTCTTAGTAGTTTTTCATTCTTTATATTTCTCAGAAAAGTATATTTATTTCCCTAAGAGCTACAGCAAAAATCATATGGTCTTAACAAGTGGATATCAGTAACCACTGAAAATTATCCCTCAACCTATGTTCAAAGTCATATTTAAAGCCATTCCAGGAACTTTTTGTGAACAGCTTGGGAGGAGAGGGGCAGAATGAGGGTGGGTCCTTCTCAGGTGACTCCTAATGGTCTTTGGCTGAATCTGAGCAATCCTCAGAGATTTCCAAAGGTATATAGGTAGTTAGTCCAAATCTAAGTCCCTCAACTTTGACATCCCTGTTCCTAGGAACTATCATATCATGCTTACTGTATCACACTGAAATTATTTATTGACTGACCTACACTCCAGAGTGAGTGTTTTAAGAACAGAGGCCAGTTCCCACTTACTTTTGATTTTTGAATAAATCTCACAACTAATAAGCACTTGATGATTGATTATTAGAAGGTAATAATCTTTGGGGGAAGTAGAACAAAAAGTCAGGGAGGAAGTTACTGGGGGTCAATTCTCAAACTCTGAGCAGAGTTTTACCAAAGAAGAAAAATATTGTGAGTCATTTCGAGAGATGCTTGGTACAACCTGTTTTTATTCTTTCAAGTTCTACTGCTCAAAATTATGCCCAATTCAAGGCCATCAGTGACTTATGGGTTCCTTTTCTAAGATAAATGCCTACTTTCAAATATTCCCCATGCTGAAATTTTGTTCTCTAATATGGCCATCCAGAACTCTAGGTAGTCACTTATAACCTTGTTGCTCTCAGTAATATCGAATTAAAAATTAGCAATGCAACCACACAAAATTCCAGCGATAACATCACAATTATGTCTGAGAAACAACACAGTTCTTCACAGAACCTTCATTTGCTTCTATACTGCACTTTGTCTGATAAGCACTTGCCAACAAAGCCATCACACTAATTACAATTTGTTATACAAAGGGCAGGAAAACTGATAAATGATTCATTGATTATTTTTTTCTGAGATAATTCTTCTGTTCTTGTCCTCAAGTTACATTTAGATAATAAATGGAGGCCTTAAGTGCTTTTCCCAAGGAATTATTTAGGAGAACTCCTGTTGACAGATTTAATTCTTAGCAACTGAGAGTGGAGACACATTTTAAAAATACAAGAAGACAGAACGAATATTGTGTGCTTTTTGTGTTGAGAAAAGAATTGTCCTTTTCCTAGCACAACAGTGC
The DNA here is from genome assembly GCF_000151885.1 of Dipodomys ordii. Lineage (NCBI taxonomy): Eukaryota > Metazoa > Chordata > Mammalia > Rodentia > Heteromyidae > Dipodomys > Dipodomys ordii. The sequence goes on from NW_012267444.1 coordinate 843,306, forward strand.
TATAAAATGTATAAATGTTCTTTGGCACCTTTGTAAGAATTTTCAAGCCCTGCCATTCCGAGTTATGTAAGGTGCAGCTTCCTCTCTTCTATATGCCCAGATGGCTGTATCAGACAGGCAAGATATTTCCACATTTATCCTGGTTTTCTTGTTCTGAAAATGTCAACACATGATACCTAGATTGTCCTAGGAGAGTGGCTGGCAACTGTGAGTTCAGGCAGAGGGACAACAATGGGCCATTTCACAAGACTTGGGAGACTAGAAGGACCAGTAGCCAGGGATGAAGATGGGTGGAGGATATAGAGCAATGGTTAGAGCTCAAAAGTTCTCATGATGCCTTTTCATTCCTAACTCTCCTTTCCCAGGATGCAAATCTGTGATTAACCTTTAGCTCATTCCACTGCACATTTCCCTCCTGCCTACAACCTTTGCATCATCCCTCCATTCTGATCTTTGCAAAATGATTTTCTCAGCCCTTTTTCCAATTTATCACCATCTCAGTGAATGACATCAAAGTCCTTCAGGCCAGAAACATTTCTTCATCAGACCTATTCATTCCTGCGTGACTCCTTATATTATTGCTATACTTTACTACAAAATGTTTCTCTACTTCATTGTTTCTGTTCTGGACAACTTGAATCACAGTTGATAGGTCTCTTTGTCTTCAGTCTTTTATTCCACGTATCCAGCTCAGTGAGTTTTGTATCATGCAGAACTGATTGTGTCATCCACTCCCTCATTCCAATTGCTTTTCAACCATCTAGGCCAGAGAAGAAAAATCTAGTGTTCTTCACCTTGTCTAAGAAAATCTTCAAAATTTTGTCCCTATTTATGTTTGACATCTCCACCTGTAGGTTAGCTCTCCACCTGCGTGGTATGTTTGATCCACTTGGAATAATGAGCAGCATTCCACCCTGTGCCTTTTGTAAGTTAAAAGAGCCATCTTTTCTTTAGGCACAGTGGGCCAGGTGTTCCTCTAGGGCCACATAGATTCAGTGCCCTTGCACACGTTGCAAAATACCCTTGCTAAGCTTCCTTTAAAATTCTGCTCACACATTACTTCCTCTGTGTAGTCTTCACTGATCCTCCCAGCTAGAGACTGCCAGCATTTTCCATGCTACCAGAATTTATTGATCCCACACAGCTCTGATATGACATAGTATAAATATTTGCCTTGCTTTCTCTTCCCCTCACTAAACTCAGAGTTGAAATCTTTAAAGGCACATCATCCACAGTATATAGGGTGGTGCCCAGCATGCAGAAGGTACCTGATACAATATGTATCTAGGATAAATCTGCTTCATATACTTTCAACAAAATATAGGGACAACATCCCTGTTTTCTTCCTAGTTCCAACTAATGTCAAAGTAATTTTGTAAATTTCTCCATCAAAGTAAAATTCTTTTCTGAAAGCAGAAACAAATACAATTGGAAGGTAGGTTAACAAAGTTTTCCTCAAGGTCATGAGCTTTCAGAGAGCCTAAGCAAGTGAATGTGTGTGCGTGTGTATGTGCACTCACAAACTTACAGACACAACACATGCATGCACACCCTACTCCTGCCTAGTGCCATTCATTTATATCACATCTATATATCTTCCCTAAGAGTCACCCCAGATTAACTGAAATTCCCTCATCATGTATTCTTTTAATATCAATTATTGTCCTTAAGAAGCCTTTGCCTATCTTAATAATATTTAATTTTATGTAGTCATATGCTTCTATTTCCCTTCAAAACTATATGTACAACAGGACAGACCAGACTTGTGTCTGTTACATAGGAGATAAGTATTATATATATATATATATATATATATATATATATATATTTGTTAATAAGTGAATTGCCTTAATCCTCCCATTACCTAGTCCAAGTAGCGGTGTTATTTTAGGCATTTTTCAAAGAAAATAGACACTGAGAATAGTGAAGTAATTTGCCCAAGGTTGCACAGTCAGGGATGAAACCCTGGGACACGGACTGGATTTTTGTATGTAGGCTTCCTTCATTGCAGAGAACTAATCTACAACTATTTTAAATTTTAAATAAATGAATCCAGCTTTATTATTCACTGTTGAATGCCTAAGAAAATTGCTAATTTTAAATATGAGTTAAAGATATGAGTGGGTCCACAGAGAGTTTGTCTTTTTTTAATTTCTCAGTTGTGATTAGAAATAGGTTCATATCCTTAGTGTAGCTGAACTCTCCACTATGAAGAACCATGGTGTTGCCTGGAGTTGAATAATAATAAAAAAAAATGTAAGCCTAGTTTTTTTCTTTAACATATAATTCTTGTATAATTCCCAGTGTGAATTTGAAATAATTTAAAAAAGTAATCTGATATTTGCACTTTAATGAAACATATCTGACAACTGGGTAGTGAAGAATTTACTGTTGCATCATTTTATAGTCTACTTAAAATCCTAATCCTATTTCTCCAACAGAATGGTTCTTTTCTAGTAAGAGTCACCAAAAGGAAATGGCAATGAAACATGGTCATATCAAGAAGCTGCTCAGTAAGGTATGATTCTTAATTAGAGTTTTATAGACTTCTGTTAATGGAGGGAAAGAAACCGAGGTATCTCATCAATACAGAGAGACACAGGAACATGACGTGATCACATAGAACACAGGTTATAGGGTACTATCTGGGCTTGCTCTGCCATCAGACTCAGTCAAAATTGACTAAAATAAATCCCAGTTGGCAGGGTGGAAAGGAAGGTGGCACTAAATTAAAAGATACATTGTGAGAGCCAGATGCTGGTAGCTGACACCTGTTATCCTACCTATTCAGTAAACTAAGGTCTAGGGATAGCAGTTCGAAACCACAAGGTAGAGGGAGCATCTTACTCAGGCATTAGAAGGGAAATAGAAACTAATCAAAGGACTTCAAGTAGACAACATTTACTACCTACAATCAGTTACATAGTGCACTGATGTGGGTTCATCCCTAAGAGGTTCATGGACCGTAAAGCTGGTCCCTAATTGTGAGAGGTTCTAGGTGGCAGCAACTTTAAAAGGTGAGGCCTAATAAAAGAGTATGGAACCCTTTGCTTCCAGAGGTATTAATGTAGATATTCAATATTGGGTTATTCCTCTCAAAAATGGGTTGTTGTAAGGGATCAAATATGTAAGTGTTTGGGACTCTTATTTCCAATTAGCCAGAAGTGGAGCAGCGGCTCAAGTGGTAGAACACTATCCTTTAGCACAAAGCTCAGGGACAATAGCCAGGCTCTGAGTTTAAGCCCCAGGACTAGCAAACACACTAAAAAGTACACTCTATGAAAAGAATTAGCATCTACCTCCCATTTTGGAGAAAGAACACAAGAATTGTTATTGTTTTCTATTTACCATGTTTGATATAGGAAAAAAAAGCAATGTGCACAAAGAGGTGCAAGTTGCCAAGAAAGAATCAGTTTCTAATTCTTTAGAAATGCCAAGCTTATCTATGCCTGGCATGTTCTTGCTGTTTAAAAAGCTGATTTAAAGGTTCTGTTAAAAATAAGTTAGTATTTATCTTCCTTTTCCTTCCCCAATTATCACTCAAGAAACCAAGTAGTTAGGACTAGAGCTTTGATGAGTTGCTTTTTCCACTTGACATGTTGCATCATATTAATGTTGAATTTCAGACATTAATTGTTCTAATGGCCTGCTTTTTAAGCTACTTACTTGTCTGAGTTCTTACAAGAATTAACAAATTTTATTTTTCACTTAATAAAAGTCTCTCGAGGTTTTCACTCTTAGAAAGAGATATTGGAAACCAATGGCTGGGCCCATTTGCTGTGAGGACCCGACAAATTTCTTTATGCCAGGACAGTGCCAGGCCTTCTGCAGATTAGAAATAGACTGTATGTCAGGAAGCCCAGTGTAAAGAGAATTCCATTCAGAATTGTTTTTGGGGGAAGTGCAGAATTCTTTCAAAGTACTCATTCTATAAGTACTTGGTCTTCCTAATGAGTTCCACCTGCCCCCAACTTTATAGAATAGCCAAAATGAGACATTAACAAATGCATAAAATAACAGAGAACAAAGCAATGTATCACTCTGAGAGAACATCTTGATGAATTAATTGCCATTAATTGTGCATTTTTGTTTTAATTCTGACCAGCATATGCATAAATGAATATACACATCAACTTCCCCATTCTACTGACTCAATGAGCAGAACTAGACTTAATTTACCACAAGGCAAAGACAGTATCTTAATCAAGCATTAGACAGGAAATAGAAAGTATTCAAAGGAGTTCGAGTAGAGAAAATTTAAATCCTAGAATCAGTTACATAGTGTGCTGACGTGGTTCTTCTGTAAGAGGTTCATGGACCAGAAGGCTGGTCTCTAAATGTGGCAGGTTCCAGGTGGTGGCACCTTTAAAAGGTGAAGCCTAACAAAAGGGTATGGAACACTTGCTCCTAGAGCTATTAATATAGATATTCAATATTGGATTATTCCTCTCAAGAATGGGTTGTTGTAAGGAATCCTGCCATCTCCCCATAATTCCCATTTCTAGATGTGCTATTCACCACACTTTTTAAATTTATTTTTATCTTAAAATTTTTTATTAATTTTTTACTGTGAAAATACTGTACAGGGGGTTACAATTACATGAGCAAGGTAATGAGTACATTTCTTATCAAGCATTGTTGGCTCCTCCTACTACGGTGACTCTGTCCACTGTGGAGCACTCACCAGAGCCAAGAGGAGGCTGGTGCCTTGCATCTCCAGAGTTTTAAGCCAAATAAACCTCTCTTCTTTATAAGGTACCTAGCCTCAGGCATTTTGTTAATAGGGACATGAAAGAGACTAACTTATACTGTATTATGGTCTCAACTATCCAGAAGCTAGCTATCCAAGAAGTCTGAAAAGTAGCATTAATCCATGATTGACAGTGGAGTACAGTAAAGGAGAATAATGGTTCTAAGAACAGTTTGAAAATGGCTAGGCAGCATACTTGGTATCCCATCCATGGCAAATATCAAGTATACTGATTTGTGCTGTAAGCATGAAGATTGAGTTTTTCTTCTTCTCCTCCTCCTCCTCCTCCTCCTGGTCCTCCTCGTCCTCGTCCTCCTCCTCCTCCTCCTCTTTCTCTTCCAGCACAACTACCTTCGATTTCTTAGTAAATTTTATTAACTCATCCTCTGTGTGCTATAGAGTACAAAGATGCTGGAATCTTCTGTGGTAGAGATTGGGAGGATATGCAAAAGAAGGGAGAGCTGGAGAAGGCATTATACAGCCTCATTAAAAAGCATCTGCAGAAATGTCTTATTTCTCTTAAAGGTAATTCTTTCTTTTGACAGGCATTGTATTCAAAACTAAAAAATGAAAGAAAAGAAAGAAGAGAGGAAGTGATGTAAGAAAGGGAAGGAGAGGAAAAAGAAAGAGGAATGAGATAAAGAGGAGGAAAGGGAAGCGGGAGGGGAGAAGAGAATGAATTGGAGAGAAGAGAGGAGTGGAATCCATGATGGTTGCACTTCCACTGGGTCCATCATTATATTCAGCATGGGCTCAGAGATTCACATCATACACAGAGAAATGGGATGAAAGTGATGGTGGATAAAATAAGAGAGAGATGCTAAGTGTGCTGTTTGCACCCACTGATTCTCCATCTCCTCTGCCTTATATCAAATTCCTGGATAAAGCTCCTACTGGCTTCCAAAGGTCCTGGTGATTCATTTAGGAAGCTGGTGCCACCATAACCAGTATCAGTATCCATCTGCACCAGTTGGTGTTGTGAACCTGCCACCCACACACCACTTCTCTTCTCCCATTGGAACTCATTAGATCAGAATCTGATGAGTTTGAAGGTCAGGCTCTCCGTATCAAGAGCCATGTGTCTGGCTCTTGTCAGACACTTTGTCAGGATGATCTCATTTAATCCTCCTCCAATATCAGTCTACAGGTGCAGGGACAGATTAGAAATTAAATCATTTTCCAGAGTCATTCAACCAGTACACTATAGAAGTGAACTGGTTTGTTTGTGTGCATGCTCACGGCCATGGATCAGGACGGAGCAGCTGTTTCACTGGAATCTCCTCATGTCTACCAGGCTCACAGTATCTAGAGAACTTTGTCTTTGTAGCAGGCATTTCAAGGCCACAGTCTGAGCTCTGGGCATACAGGATCTGAGGGATCTGGGTGGGCGGTAACACCATACCCTGGTGGATACACACAGTAAGTGTGCTATACCAATCCATAGACTTATAATTAGTGTCATTGGTGTCATGTAAACAAACATGTTTGGTCCTTGCCTTTTCTCATTTAGAGAGCTGAATCTAATTCCTACAACCTTATAAAAATCATTTATCAAAACTAATATAAAGTCAATCTAGTAATAATCTGCCCAAACTGGTGTTCCTATCTAGTACATGGAGTATAACAGAAATCTTTTCAATTTCGGTTACAAAAGCATTGCATCATGTAACCAATTGACTGCAACATAATCTAACCTAAAGGTTATGAGTCAGTTGGTAAACACAGAAATCCTATTAGTTTTCAGACCTGGAATTAACGTCATTCATTGTAAATGAATCAAAATCCTATACAGAAGTAGAAAAAAGTGCTATATATGGATTTATTGTTAACACCACCCACTTATTGCACAGAGCTAAGAAGGCAGTAGTTTCTATATCATGTAGACACTTTTGATTTCTGTTCATTGACTTTGACAAAGACAATAAATAGCATATCACGAACACATACATTTTGAAGAAATATTAAAACACTGATTAATGTAACATTACAAAATGTAAAGCCCCTGGCCTAAAGAGAGAGAAAAATTAAAATGCCTTTGGTTTTTAATGAAACTACACCAGCCTTATATAAATCTAAATTCCTTACTTTAACCTGAGTTTAAAATAATGGGCTATCTTGACAGCACTTTACAAATCCTAGCAATGAACATTATCATTTATTACCAGAATGAAGGAGAATAGGAGTAGCAGAAAGATAGGGTATATTGGGAAGTGTCCAAAGAATTTAGCAGGACAATATTTCTTTTTCACAATACAGAGATAAAACAGTCTTAGGACGAAAGAGTTCATTTCATTTATTTGGAAATGAAAGGCAGGTGGGTGTTCTGGTTAAACAGATTGCAACCCTCTCCTATAGGAACGTAAAGGCAAATGAACAAACAGAAGAAGCAATATTGACTCCACAGTGCAGGAAGGTGCACGGATTCAAAGTCCATCACAGTAATTAAATTTCAGTGTTGACACAGTACATCTCAACATTCTGAGTTCTAAATATAGCTTAGACAGTGCCTGTGAGCAAAATGCAATGCCCATGAATATTTATCTTGGTAGCAAAGCCTTTTCTGCCACATGTTCAGAAAGCAAGGGTTGAGATTAGGACAGAACAAAACAGGAGTCCACAGAACTTGATGATAATGATTTCAAATCTTGTGGCCTCATCAGAAGCAATGATTTTCAAGAATTTTGGGCCGTGGAATCTTTTGTACAAACAAAATCCGATTAGAAATCAAATATTTGAAACTGTTTGACTGGACAGGGACAGTGACCTCAAAACCTGACTTTTTAATACCATAGCAGACTTTGAGAAGCACACCCCAAATATCTGTTTAACCCATAAACAATAAAAGTTTAAATTCCTCCCTTCTTTTTTTATTTATTTGTCATTTTTACTGCCCTAGTGCTTTGTTCTTGCTAGGCACTCTACCACTCATCTAGTCCTGCCCTGACTGTTTTCTGCTTCTTTCCTTTCTTTCTTTCTTTCTTTCTTTCTTTCTTTCTTTCTTTCTTTCTTTCTTTCTTTCTTTCTTTCTTTCTTTCTTTCTCTCTCTCTTTCTTTTCCTTCCTTCCTTCCTTCCTTCCTTTCTTTCTTTCCTTCTTTTCTTTCTTTTTTTATGTGTGTGCCAGTGCTGGGCCTTGAACTCAGCAGTCCCTAAGCTACTTAGCTCAAGGCACAGCACTTTCTTTTAATTTTTTATTGTGAAAATACTGTACAGAGGGGTTACAATTACATGGGCAAGATAATGAGTACATTTCTTATCAAGCATTGTAGCCTCCTCCTTTGTTTACCCTTCCCATCACTTCCCAGCCTTCACCCACCCCTCCATCCAGCCCTCCCCCCCCCACCAAAGTTGTAAAGTTCGTTTTTGACATGACAACTTGTACTTCTCATTGTTGCAATGGGTCCACCTGTATCCTTATTTAAACGACTTGTTTTTCCCCTTCCCCTCCATAAATTATACCGACATTAAATACAGTGAAAGCAGGGGTTAGACTGTGGGGGAGGCATACAAAGCAACAAAGAAATAATCTTATAAATGTGTTAGAAACAAATGCATGAATGAAAAAAAACATTTAAATACGTACCTTAGGGTTCATTTTCCTAACATCACATTATCTGACCTTTTCTGCTTGACTCATACATATACTAGATATTGAAAATAAGGGAAACCATGGGACCTATGTTTCTTTGAGCTTGGCTTACTTCACTTAATATAATTTTTTCCAAGTCTTTCCATTTCCTAACAAATGGGGCAATGCCATCCTTTCTGATGGAGGCATAGAATTCCATTGTGTATATATACCACATTTTGTTGGTTCCATCTTAGCTATGGTAAATAATGCTGCAATAAACATAGCTGTGCTGGTAGCTTTAGTGTGGTCTTGTTTGAAAACATTTGTGTAAATGCCCAAAAGTGGGATTGCTGGGTCATAGGGGAGCTCTATGTGGAGTCTTTTGAGGAACCTCCATACTACTTTCCAAAGTGGTTGAACAAGTTTACACTCCCACCAACAATGAAGTAAGGTTCCCTTCTGCCCACATCCCCTCCAGCATCTGTTGTTATTAGAGTTCTTGATTTTTGACATTCTAACTGGGGTGAGGGGGAACCCAAAGGTGGTTTGAATTGGAATTCCTTTATGGCTAGAGAGGTTGAGCATTTCTTCATGTGTCTATTGGCCATCCTCCTTCCTCCTCAAAAAAAGTTCCCCTTAATTCTTTAGCCCACTTATTTATTGGGCAGTTGTTTCTTTGAGGATTTGTTGTTGTGGGATTCAATTTTTTGAGTTCCAAGTATATTTTAGATATGAGACCCTTGTCTGTTGTATGGCTAGTGAAGATCTTTTCCCAATCCGTAGGTTTTCTATTGATCTTGCTAGCTATGTCCTTTGCCATCCAGAAGCTCTGCAACTTCATGCAATCCCATTTGTCCAACCTTTCTTTGATTTGTTGTGTTTCTGGGTCTCTATTAAGAAAATTTCGGCCTAAGGCACAGCACTTTTAACACTTGAGCCACACACAGCTCCACTTCTTGACTTTAAACTTCTTTTCAAGTTATCTTCAAGTAGTTACAGAGGAGTAACAGTTAACAAAGCATTTAATGAACACATTTTGATCAGTGTCACCCCCATCAACATACTCAATCTCTTTCGGCCCAATCCTTCCCTTAGATTTCGTAATTTTGATGTATACACAATAAATTCTAGACAACATTCTCCTCGACTTCATCCCTTCATTATTCTACCCCTGACCCTTTGGCTCCATCTCCTTTTCATATGTACCCATTTCCTGGTGTTGATTCTGTTGGGCTTTGATCTATTTAAAAGATTACACTACTTCAGCTCTCTCTGAAGTCTATTATATTTCAGTTAATTCGTTTGTAACTGCATGAATATCACCCAAAATATTTACTTACAGATTTATAGGTATATGCTTTCTACCACAAATGAGGGAAAGCATGCAACCTTTGTTTCTTTGGGTTTGGTGTACTTTGCTTAATATAATTTTTCCCCCAAGCCTGTCCATTTCCTTATGAATGGTACAATATCATTCAAGAGTAGGATTGCTAGGTCATAGGGCAGTTCTATGTTTAGGCTTTCTTTTTTCAGGACTCTCCATCCTATTTTCAGAGTGGTTGAACAGTTTATATATTTCCACATACTGTCTATTAGAATTCCCTTTTGGCTGCATCCTAGTCTTTAGCCCATTTATTAATTGAGTTGCTGGGTTTTTTTTGAAGGTTTAAAAATTTGAGGATTTAATTTCTTCTGCTCTAAGTATATTTTGGCTAACAGGCCCTTCTATTCTGTATACCTGTTAAGATCTCCCAATCTATGGGCTTTCTATTTAGCTTGTTAGCTATGTTCTTAACCGTGCAGAAACTTTTAAGTTTGATATAATCACATTTATCTAAAATCTTTCTTTGATTTGTTCTGTTTTGGGATTTTTACTTACAATGTTTCTACCTGTGTCCAGGAACCCTGCTTCCTTTACTCCTTCCTGTAAAATTTCCATGGTTTCCTGTGTTATATTGAGGTCTTTGATCCATTTTGAATTGGTGCTGGTGGAAGATGATGTATACATGTGGATCTAGTTTCAATTTTCTGTGTGTCCATAATCAGTTTTTCTAGCACCATTTGTTGAAGAAACTTTCTTCCAGTTTAAGTTTTTGACTCTCTTATTGACTATTAGATGGGTATAGGTCTGTGGGCTTGTTTCTGGGTTTTCTGTTCCATGGGTCTTCAGGCCATTTTTGCATTAGTAGCAAGCTGTTTTCATTACTATGGTTTTGTATTTGAAGTTTGATATTGTTATTCACCCAACATTGTTCTGCCTTCTAAGGATTGCTTTTGCTATTTAGCTCTACTTCTCACTTTTTGGTGATTAAATGGAGATAAGGGTCTCATGGAGTTTCAGAGAAGTTTATCTCCAATAAACTACTATGAAAAAAACTGGATATGATACTATAGTGGCTCAAGTGTTAGAGCACTAGCCTTGAGCACAAAGAAGCTCAGGGACAGATCCCAGGTCCAGAGTTCAAGCTCCCAGACCAGCAAAATTAAATGAATGAATGAATAAATAAATAAAAAGAAGTCATTGTATATGCCACAAAATTAAGAAAAATAAGGGAAGTAGTTGGTTGAAAGGGGGTGAAAATATTGAAGGGATGACACAGATCAAGATACATTGTATACATAAGCTGCTTTGTTAAATGGCAAAAAAAAGATCTTCAATAAGTTTCCTACAAAATTAAGAAAAGTGAAGAAAACAGTGGGTGGAGGGGTGGGTGAGACTATTGAAAAGGGTGACATCAATCAAGATGCACTGTATTCATAAACTGCTTTTTTAATAGTAATTCCTTTGTACAACTATGTAAAAACAATAGAAAATTTTTTAAAAGCACATAGTGTAGTGATTTTATAATAAAATAGTAGAGAAGTGGAATCCTAATATATTGTTGGTAGGAATGTAAACTTGTTCAATTATTCTGGAAAGCAGTTTGGAGATTCCTCAAAGAACTTAACATAGAACAGTCGTATGTCTAAAAATACCATTCTTGGACATTTATCCAAAAGATTTCAGATCAGGATACAGTAAATCAACTGGCACAACCATGTTCACTGATGCACTATTCACCATAGCCAAGGTATGGAACTAGCCCTGATGGACCTCAATGGATGAATGGATTAATAAATTGTTGTATATATATAATATATATAATACAAATGTTTTCTATATATAATAAAAATTTACTTATACTTTCAGAAGAATTATATGCCATCATTTACAAAGGAATGGATAGATCTGGAAAAAAAATTATGTTAAGCCAAATAAGTCAGTTCCAGAGAAACAAAAGGTGTATGTTTTCTCTCATATATGGAAACTAGAATTCATGAATCTACGAGTAAACACACACGAGCTTGTTTGCAAGTGTACACAAATGTATTAACCAAACTATAATATTTGTATAGGAGAATTCAAGCAGTGTAATTCTTTAGAAAAAGAACTTATAGTCCAACAAAATGAATACCAGGAAACTGGTACTTGAAAGGTGTATAGGAGGAGGTAGAAGGGAGGTGGAGAGATAAATGAAGAGAGGAAGGGAGGGAGAAAGCAGTCATAATATTCAATGCATATCCTCTGAAATTAAGAAAATTGAAGGGGTCGTTGGGAGGGAAGGGGGAGAATGATGAAAGGGATGATATCAAGCATGTTGCATTGTATTCATAAATTGATTTTTGAATGTTGAATCCTTTGTATAACTGCTTAAAGACAATAAAAATACAACTTTAGAAACAATGAGTGCTGTGAACATTCATGCGAGAAAGAAATAAAAAGAATTGACTGATTATGTCAGGGAAGAAGCAATCAAGTAGAAGAAAATGTTTACTTTCTTTCACAAGAAGTAATATATCTTCTTTTCTTTTTTTAAATAAGTTTTTTATTGTGAAAATACTGTACAGAGGGGTCACAGTTACATGAGCAAGGTAATGGGTACATTTCTTATCAACATTGTTGCCTCCTCCTTTGTTTTCCCCTACCATCCATCCCTTCCACATCCTCAACTACATTCTCCCCCACTCCCCCCCACCCCCGCCTAAATTGTAAAGTTCGTTTTACGACATAGCATCTTGTACATCTCAATATATCTTCTTTCCTTTCATTACTCCCAGGTCCTTTATGTGGCCCTGATGCCAGCATGGACTAGGACTCTGAGGTCTGCCTCCCTCTTTTCTGCTCAGTTGTCAAGGTATGTGTGTTCATGTTCTCCCCCTGCTGGAAGTACCTGGAACTGCAAGATGCTCTTAAGTATTATTTCTCTAGCATTAGCTTAGATTTCCTTTAGGCAAATTGATAGATTATTAGTCAGTATAGGTTGAACAACTTCAAACACTGCAAAATTCAAGTCCTTAGGGACCTGTATGAAGCAAATTCTAGCTGGTATTGTATGATGATAATGGATTCGCTAAATATCTATCTCTTTTCCCAGCCCAGATTAATAGAACACTTGTTTGACACAGAGACAAAAGCATTTGTTGATGTTTTACATAAGACTTCTAAAAGCTTCCTCTTGGAAGTAGCAAATCACTTCCTATCACGTACCACTGGACAAAACAAGTCAATTGAGGTTTAAAAATTTCAACTCAATTATCTCAGTGCTTTGCTTTTGTTGTTATATGCCTTCAGTGGTGATACCATATCTTACTATAGGACAATACCCAATGACCCAGAAGTAGAATTTCTTTTACGTTCTTCTTTTAAAGTTGTTGCTTCTTTAGAAATGTCCACTAAATAATTTAAAATTTGAAATTGTTATTTGCATTTTAGATATTTTTTAAAAGCAAAGATTCCTCCTATATCCCAAGCAGAAAGAGTGTTGTACCTTAGTGCTACTAACTCTTTCAGGAAGATGTTTTAATGTACCCTATAATTATGGAATCATAACTTCAGAAATAATCTCGGTACACATTAATGGTGAATACAATTTGCATCAAGAATTGAGCTTCAGCCAGGCCCAAAGAAACATAGGTCCCATGGTTTCCCTTATTGCAATAACTAGTATATGTCTGAGACAAGCAGAAACGGTCAGATAAGTTGATGTTAGGCAAAATGATCCCCAAGATAAGGATTCAAAGGTTTTTTTTTCTTTCTTGAGATTGTTTCTAACACATTTATAAGATGATTTCTTTGATGCTTTGTATGTCCCTCCCCCATGGTATAACCCCTGTTTCCACTGTATTTGATGTTGTTATACTTTGTGGAGGGGAAGGGAAAAAACAAATTGTTTAAATAGGGATACAGGTGGATCCATTGCAACAATGAGATGTACAAGACATTATGTCGAAAAACGAACTTTACAACTTTGGCCGGGGGTAGGGGGGTGGGGGGAAGGGGAAAGAGGGAATGGAGGAGGGGAGGGGGAGGCAGATGGGAAGGGATGAGAAAGGGAAACAAAGGAGGAGGCAACATTCTTGATAAGAAATGTACTCATTACCTTGCCCATGTAATTGTAAGCCCTCTGTACGGTATTTTCACAATAAAAAAGTAAAAAAAAAATAAATAAGAAAGAATTGAGCTTCACTCCAATACATTTTATTGGTGGATTCCTAAATTGACAGGGCCTTGATATGTTCATTCATTCCTTATATTCTATGAACTAAGCAAACACTGTGGAAAATCAAATCTTGCTTTTACAGAGTTTATGGAAACAACTCATCCTAGGACAGATGACATCATCCAAGGTCTTGCATTCATTGCTTATAAGACCTTGGGCAGGTTACCTCACTTCTATAATCCTCCCCTTTGCATAAAGTATGAAGGACATAAGTAACCATCTCGTAGGTTTGCTGTAAAGATTTCTAGAACTATTAGAAAGAATTCATTTATGCCTGCAATATAGCATGTGCTCATTTGGCATTAGTCATGGTCTCCACCACTTCTTTCAGATTATGTTAGCATAGTAGTAAGGAAGAGAATCTGGGTCTGTAGAACTGCATCTCAGAAAAGTCTAGAGGCCTTCATTGAAAATGCTTATAAGCTAACAGCACAATGTTATTATAAGCTAACAGCACAATTCAAAAAGCTAAAGACAAATAATAGAAGGGAAATGCTCTATTGTAGGAAAATTAGTTCTACTTCAGCCTTCTCTGATCAATACTTACCTAGTATGTAGAACTGTGCCTTTTGGTGTGCGGCTCTCACTTCTGCTCCTGCATCACATATGGTGCTGAGAATATAGTCATTGTAATGATGCATTCCTGGCATTACAGCATCAGGCCCTCTTCCATTTCCCACAATAACTAGAAGTTGTGACATAGACTAGCCTTAGCTGCTTCTAGGAATTTTTCACAAATGTTGGTTAATCTACAGGGATGCTTTACAATGCCCTTCAGAATGTCAAAAGGACTTACGCCAATCCCTAATTTCCTGCTGATCTTTACCATCTGTTACCTTGACCTTTTCACCAGGGCTCCTGAAGTTGCTGGAAGCCCAGCATGTTAACACTTGGTATGATATTCTTCCTGTTTCCTGGCCTGAGCTTCAGCACCACCACTTGTGTGCATTTTGTCTGCCATTATGGTTTCAAACAGCTCCTCAGAACACAAAAATGTATGGCAGCAAGAGAGGTTCCTAAGGGTATATTACACACATTGCTGAATTCTTTCAACTCAGTATGGTGCTGTAGAGCATTCACTGGCTGAGAACATTTGCCATATGGGGCACAAAAATATTTGCTGCTTGACAGCATCCAGTACAGTCTACCATGTCAGAGATCATTGGCTTAGAGTATGATGGTATGTTGAGGATCTGAAAAATTATGTAGTAACAGTATGCTGTAATAAATTGTTCTGTAAACACATAGTTTTTGGGGGGAAACTATTTTATGTACAAACCATATTAGAACAACCCAGGTAGCCAGGGACAGTATTAAATGGCACATGTTCAAATGAAATAGCACTTTGGTGGAGATAATAATAAGCTATTTTTTGCCTAGCTCATAACCGAGTGATTGGTACATAAGAAACTTAGTGAGAGCAGCTAGGACTGTGACCCTTCAAATGAACACACAGTTCATAGAAAAGCTATTTTGAAGCACAAAGCAGAACTAACTTTTCTGTTTCAGAGGGCAGGAAGAGTGACAAAAACTGGAAATGATAAAGCATAGTTTTGTCAAGCATGGGAAAAACGTTTAGATACATTGTATATATGTTAGGTATGTGTGTATATACATAATACATAATATTGTTTGGCAAGAGAATAGTTTGCATTCTGAGATAATGAGCTCAGTATATCTAGGGGCACAAATTTGGATGACCACTTGTGCTGGGCACTATATGCAGGTGAATAGTGCACAGGTCAATCAATTACAACCCCAAATTTGTGAGCATTCCTTGCACAAAGAGGTTTATGCTTCTCCTCTTCAATCTGGGTAGCTTTCTAATGGCTTTAATTAATTAAGGAAATGGTAATGCCACTGTATATTTTCCAAAGGTAGGTCAAAAGAGTCTAGACAATGTTTGTATGATTTTCTTGAATTTTTGGAGGGCAATCTGGTACTGGGGTTTGAACTCAGGGATTTATGCTTGCCAGGCAGGTTTTGCCAGACAGGAGTTATGTGCTCAGCCCTGTTTTCCTTTATTACTTTTTGAATGAGATCTTACATTTATACCTAGGTAAAATTGACGGCAGTCTTCTTATGTATGTTTCCCATGCAGATGACAGGTGCTATGCCGCCATGCCCAGATTTTTATTGACTGAAATGGGGGTTTGTGAACTTTCTGCCCTGGCTGACCTAGAACCATCATCCTCCCAAAGTGTCCCCATGAGTAGCTAGAATTTTAGGTGTGAGCCCCCATGCTTGGCCAACACTTATACATGAGCGCCTTCATCTTCAATCCTAGCCACCATACTGTTAGAAATTAGAGCACCAAGAAAGACTCAAGTGGGATGTACAACTGAAATTAAATGAAGATTTTATGTATACCAATTCTACCATTTGAGAATAAGAAATAAAGTTTTACTGAAATGTAATACAATACTTGAAATGGCACATCACATCTCCATTTGCATATCAGAGTCAAGATATGAAAATTAACTTGAATATTAAATATCTTTGAGTAAATTGCAAAATATTCTGATTTAGATAATCTAGTCAAGTTGTTTTATCTGTTTATTATATTTTCAGTTTATTATTTGGCCCTCTCAAAATGAAAAAGGAATTTATAGAGATTTCTGCAAATAACTCATAAATTGGCAAAAAAGTAACAATGCAACCAAGTGTACACTGTAACAAGAAACTGGAAGAACTAATACATGTTTTAGGTCATGATCTGACCAAATCAGAACTAACTACTTTGTAGATTATTCAGAAGAATATCTGAAATGTACATTTACATTCACTCTCTGATTGATCCTCACCTAAAGTTATTGTATCTTAATATAGCAATTAGTGATAATACTATCTTATGCATAGTTAAAACTAATAAGTAAGAAAACATGTTGCAGAAGAATGAAATTGACAATACTCAACATCTTTTGGACCACCAAAATATCAATTTCACATGATTCAACTTGGTTTACTGAGATTAAATGCTCAAATATGGTTTACCTTTTAGGTAATGCAATGAAAATTGTAGGTGGTTTGAGGAATATGACATTTGATAAGCATGGATTTGGGATTAAGTGCATGTGAAACTGTGTATCATTGGCTCTTAAATGTATGTATCTTCTGTACATGAGAAAACTGATATATGATATGTCACAAAATCATTGGTTTCTTTGTCTGAGGAATATAAATAATTTTGTTGTAGCACATGGAACCTTTCCAATTACAGTGGCTCTTAGTGCTGTGATAGATTATGGAACACTGAGCTGAATGACAGTTATTCCGTGTTTGACTCCATTCTGCAGTGATATATCTAGAAAATCAACATTCCTTAGGAAAGAAACAAGGCTTTAAAAAGAATGATCTTTATGGGAGATGGTCGTTATAGAGAATTTTAGTGCCCATAAAAGAAGATGAGGATTACTTGTTCCTTTGAGACCATGAGGGAATTAAAAAAACAATATTTAGTGGCTTTTAAAACACACACCTATTTCCATGAAATCTTAGCACTAAACAAACAGGGAAATCAGAATAGACAAATCATCTAAACAAATCAGAAAAAAATACATAAAGCAAATGTAATTCTCTGTAACCTCTATCTTCAGGTTCATTAAACTATTCAACCTCATGGCACAAAATCCCATAACATTCCAAAGTATGTGCTTGTCAAAATTATTGTCTGAAAGACGTCACAGGAAGTTTTCTTTCCCTCCCTCCCTCCTTTCTTTCTTGCTTTTTTGTTTGGGTACTGGGGCTTTAAACTCAGGGTATCATGCTCTCGGCTTAAAAAAAATGTTGTACAAAGCTAGCTTACTACCATTTGAACTACATCTTCACCTTTAGCTTTTTTGCTGGTTAATTGGAGATGAGAATCTCAGGGACATTCCTGCCGGGGCTAGGTCTGAATCTTAGTCTTCAGTTCTCAGCCTCTGGGGTAGGTAGGCTTAGAGGAATGAGCCACATGTGTCCAGTTTAGGGATTTTTTTTCTGCGTAAGGGAATTTCCTATTGAAGTTTTCCTTCTTCTAATGGCTTGGGAAATGAATGCTCAATTTTCTCATGTGAGATCCTCTCTTTTTTTAAATTTATTTTTATTGTAAATGTGATGTACAGAGGAGTTACAGTTACCTAAGTCAAGTAATGACTTGAACAGTTCACCTCTTTCCTCATTTTCTCCCTCCTGATCCCCCTCCCACACAAGTTGTATATTTCATTTTCAACATAGTGTCTAGTGGGTATCACTGGTGCATTAGTTCACCCTTTGTCCACAATTGGGCTCCCCATTACCCTCCCCCAAACAGATAAACTTATATACAAGACAAAAAATGCAGAAATAAAAAAGTGACAAAAGTGGGGAATAGGGGAAGTAACAATAAAAACCTCGTTTTCATTTCTTGAAGCTCATTTCAATAAACATCAGTTTATAGGATCATATGCACATAGCTATTGAGCCTTTGTGAAGCTCTCCTAAGAATAATATTCTCCTTGGGTCTTACCATGTGCATTTTTAAATGTTTTTTTTTTTTTACTGTACAAAGGGGTTACAGTTACATGACCAAGGTAATGAATACATTTCTTATCAAGCATTGTTGCCTACTCCGTTATTTTTCCCCTACCATCCCTTCCCTCCCACCTCCTCAACTACACTTTCCCCACCCCCACCCCCAGCCTAAATTGTAAAGTTTGTTTTCAACATGGTGTCTTGTACATCTCATTGTTACAATGGGTCCACCTGTATCCTTATTTAAACATTTTGTTTTTTCCCTTCTCCTCCCCAAATTATACCAACATCAAATACAGTGAAATAGGGGTTATACCGTGGGGGAGGAACATACAAAGCAACAAAAAAATCACATAGTACCTTATGTAAGAAACAATAGTAAGAAAGAAAAAAAACCCATTTTTATCTCTATTTTGGGGTTCATTTCGCTTAACATCATCTTATCTGACCTTTTCTGCTCCTTCCAGACATATACTACTTATTGCAAATAAGGGAAACCATGGGACCTATGTTTCTTTGGGCCTGGCTTACTTCACTTAATATAATTTTTTCCAAGTCTTTCCATTTCCTAACAAATGGGGCAATGTCATTCTTTCTGATGGAGGCATAGAATTCCATTGTGTATATATACCACATTTTCTTGATCCATTCATCTACCGAGTGGCATCTGGGTTGGTTCCATATCTTAGCTATGGTAAATAATGCTGCAATAAACATAGTTGTGCTGGTAGCTTTAGTGTGGTCTTGTTTGCATTTCTTTTATGGCTAGAAAGGTTGAGCATTTCTTTATGTGTCTATTGGCCATTCATATTTTCTCTTCAGAGAAGTTTCTCTTTAAGTCTTTAGCCCACTTATTTATTGGGTAGTTGTTTCTTTGAGGATTTGTTGTTGGGGGATTTAATTTTTTGAGTTCCAGGTATATTTTAGATATGAGACCCTTGTCCGTTGTATGGCTAGTGAAGATCTTCTCCCAATCCGTGGGCTTTCTATTGATCTTGCTAGCTATGTCCTTTGCCATGCAAAAGCTCTGCAGCTTCATACAATCCCATTTGTCCACCCTTTCTTTGATTTGTTGTGTTTCTGGGTCTTTATTAAGAAAATGTCGTGTAAATTTTTAAAATCTGGTTCAATTTATCATGACCAAGTATAGTTTTTTTGTCTTTTACCGTCCATTGGGTTTACTTGTAGATGTATAGGCACATTCTAATTACTACAAATGAGGAAAACCTTGCAACATTCTTTGGGTCTGGCTATCTTGCTTTATATAATTTTTCCAAGTCTTTCCATTTCCGTACAAATGGTGCAATGTCATTATTTCTGATGAAAGCATGGAATTCCATTGTGTATATCTACCACATTTTCTTGATCTACTGAGGGGTATGTGGGTTGATTCTATATCTTGGCTTTGGTAAACAATGCTGCAATGAACATAGATGTGCTAGTAGCTTTCAGCTAAGTTTGGTCTCAGTTTCACAGCACAATATTCCAAACCAGATTTATGCCTCAAACCAAATGCATATCATGACTTTTCCTATTCATTCATTCTTTCAGTCGTTGATGCCTTCAGCAAGCATTCAAGGTATCACCAAATGCCAGGCTTGATGAAGACCAAAGAACATGGCAATTTGCAACCTGGGGCTAAGGGACTATCACCAAATTTCAATCTTGAACATCAGGTAAATTAAGTTTCCTAAGGTTACAAAATGTGAAATTAATTTACAATAGGTTGTTGAAAACTATTATGTATGAGCGGGCACTGTGTGTATCTCAATTACTTGAATAAGTCTGGGAGGAAGAAGTAGATGGGATGAGGGAAAATAACATAAGGGATGACTGATCGAGAAACAATGGATCCATAAATGGACATGTTGAGCTGTAATCCCTTTGTACAACAATTTGAAATCTAGTTTTTTTTATTTTAGACTTTTAAAGATTTATTTTTATTAAGAAGTTGTCTATAAGGTTTTAATTCTAGAAGCCTGGTTATGGGTACAATGTATCTTGATCAATATGTCTTCTATCATTCTCCTCCATCTCTCCCCATTAGATATAGACCTCCCCTAGGACCCAGCCACACCACTCCTAGGCATCTACCCTGAACAACAGGAACCAGGATATGAGAACACATGCACCTCCATGTTCATTGTAGCACTGTTCACAATAGCCAAGATTTGGAAACAACCCAGATGCCCCACTACAGATGAGTGGATCCAAGAATTGTGGTACCTATATACAATGGAATATTATGCAGCCATTAGAAAGGACAAAATAATGGCATTTGCAGGGAAATGGCTGGAACTAGAGCAGATTATTTTGAGTGAAGTAAGCCAAGAACAAAGACACAAATAGCACATGGCCTCCCTGATATGTGGATGCTAAAGCCAAAATACAAGAGGATATGGCAAACAGGACTCAAGAAACAAAGTACAGCTACCCATTTTGTCATATCATTGCTAAATTACTCCATGTTTTTGACCATATATATGGTAGATATATACATGCCAAGAGGAGGAATAGAATAAGTGGGAACAACCTACACTAAGCAAAAAGAAAGAAATGTGAACATCACCTGATGTGGAAAAAATAAATTGCATTGTCAAAGCTCATAGAATTCACCAACTGTATAGACCATGATAATGACAATTTGCCTTGTGAAGATTAAAATGTGTTTGTGACTTTAACTAAGTATCACTATTCCACAATACTGTGAAATATATGTAATTACCTAATCTCAATTAAAGAAAATTGAGAGAAGGGATGGGTTAGGAGAGATGGGTGACAATATTGTACTCATATACTGTTTTGTAGAATGGGAACTTCTTTGTACAACTACTTAAAGATAATAATATAAAAAATAAAATAAATGATTTTATACTCAAAAAATAAATAAAAATAGCACAAAAAAGAATAAAAGGCCTGGAGGTGTGACTGAACAGCAAAAGGACTGAAGATGTGATTGAAGTGGTAGAGCACCTGGCTAGTGAGAACAAGGCCCTGAATTCAACCCCCAGTACTACACACACACACACACACACACACACACACACACACACACACACAATCAAATGTGAATGTGAGCAAACATGTAGATGCACCTATTAATTCCAGTCACATGCTGCACAATAGCCTTTTAGTCATTGTAGCATGCATTGTGAAGGAGGTCTCCTAAGGTTATATAAGCTAGTGATTTTATAGCCATCTAGCCATATAATATAGTTATCTAACAATGTTTCAACTAATGAAGTTTCACCTAACAATGACACTCTCAGAATCTATCCCTGTTACTAAATTACACTGCACTATAAGATGAACTTTGATCTACCTCAAAATAATATAGACTTGATGCTTGGGGCCAGGAATGGATATGTGGAGGTTCATTTTATATTATGCTGCTATATTTGTTTGTGTTTTGAATTTTTCATAATCAGAAGAAAAACAAATAATGACATAAAACTCATCTAACCAAAAGATCAGCAGGAACTACATAATTTAGGATCTTTCAAGTTTCCAGTGAAGATGTCACTATACGTATCAGTGGGTTGGTTTCATCAGATCCAAAGCTATACTAAACATGGAAGCATATGAATATATGTAAGCATGGTAAAATGAGGATTGGATCTATTTCTGAGTGCATTTGTACAAAATATATGTGTGTCCACATACATATGCATTTATGTATGCACAGATTCATTCCCAGATGCACTTTATTGATAGTCTGCTTAAACTTTTCTTAACTTTATCTAGGAAGGCATCTCATACCATCAATGAGTGAATCAATATTTCAATTAGTAAAAAACACATCAAACTATGCATCAGAAAAACTGGTCTTTGTATAAAACATGTCCTGTGAATGAGTATAATTAAAGGGAATATATCAAATGTCCATGTAGGTCAATTTCAGCCTTGAAAAACTATACTAGATGAAGGAATTCCAAAGTTTAGAGAAGATGCAATTTTTCTGGGGCTCATTATATTGCAGATAGGAAATTTTCTACAATCAAAGCAATCTAAAGCAAGCAATAGAAAGGTAGTTCTCCTACTCTTCATATTAAAGACAAAAGTGTCCATCTTCGTAACTATACTATGAAATGCAAACACAGTAAATAGAAGCAAGAGACTGTAAATAAGCAAACAAAAGGAGCCAGAATCCTGAAAACAACCTGACCCAGAATATGATAGAATAGATTTTTTTCTGGCTGTGTGTTTTCTCTGTTCACACAGCATAGAAATCCTTATGGATTCCTGTGTTATTACACCAATTAACATGTTTTAAGAAAGCCATGGATTATTGCAGATGAAAGTGTTTTACTTGACAGGGATTTTATGGTTGGCAAATGTGATTATATATCCATTAGCATCTGTAAGCCAAACAGCTATGTGTCACATTCCTCTTAGAAAAACCTCAGTATGGATATTTTTATCCTGCCACAACCAAGGAAAATGTCAACAAATAGGGTAGCAAACTGCTGCAAGTTATTTTTGTCATTCACACAATGAATTTACCAATCCCCACCTGCTGTCTAAGGATATTAGAAAAGGATTGTCTATCATTGTCATGTTCTGAAACGGGCCAAAATGTTGACCGGCTATTTAGTTAGTCTGCTGTCTTCACCTACTAAATATATTCAAATTTTATAAGAGAAAAGTTTAGGAAAAGTGCTAAAACATTCTCTTTCTCTAAGAGCAGAATTAGGTATAAAATATGAGACGGCTGTCCTCTCAGAGCTACTAGCTGTATGAGGATAGTTATGGGGAACTAATGGCAGCAATGTGTCCACATGCAGACAAGAGAGGACTCATGCCTCAGTGCTCTGAGGGTACTGATGCTAAATACTTCCCACTTCCCCACAGTTTTAGTTTTGAAAAGTACTGGTGTACTGTAATGAACTTTAAGCAACAGCTGGAAGAAGACATGTCAGTTTTCAAGGTCTAGGGGGAAAAATGAATGTTTTTATGACATGATTTATAAATGATATTATATCTATGAAATTTTAACGCTTTAATTTTGGCTCACATGGCATGAATTAGTGAGCCAAGATGCTATCAGACCTGGTTTTTCACAAGAGCAATTTCCACTAAAAGATTAAGGGGCCATAGCTCTTGTTAAAGGTTACCTTCTCAGCAGAAGGAAGAGGAAAAGAAACCTACTGGGTCATTTTCTCCAAAACAGCTCTGTTAAAGTATTCAAAACCTTCCAGTTCCATAGCCTTATAACTGAAATCAGAGGAATGGGAAGATGAACTGTTACTTGAGTAAGATTTAATGTGGATACATTAAGTAAGGCAAAACTTAAAATATTAAAAAAATATTCATGAGCCACTATTTCTCTTAATAATGGCATAGCTGGCTTTGGTCTAGTGGTTGAGGAAGAGAAGAGAAGATACAGAACAGCCTCCCAACCTGTATGATTATAATATATGTTGGCTACTCTAAATACTACAAAAAGAATGGAAACCAAAAAGGTCTTTGATATTCAGGAAAGGGTTCCATGAAGACAGAAACATTGGGCTTAAATGGGACAATGAAGGCTATGGGATTTTGATATCTACAAAAGGATGTTGGCAAAATATCCTGCTGGGTGCATAAGAGCATTTTAAGATTGGACAACTGTTTGGAACTATCAAAATGATTCTACATTCATATTGTCTTCTTTGGTTATCAGAATACTCTCCTTTTATCTCTCTGAAAGTACTGGAATTTGAACTCAGGACTTTGTGGGTGATAGGCAGGTGCCTACACATTTTGCTATTGTTTTTCTCTTTTCTTTCTTTTTTCTTCCTTTCTTCTTTATTTTATTCCTTCTTCCTTCTTTCATCCCTCCCTCTTTCCCTCCCCCTCCCTCCATTCCTCACTCTCCCTCTCTTTCTTTCTTCCTCTTTCTTTCTCTTTTCCTTTCTTCCTTCCTTCCTTCTTTCCTTCCTTCTTTCATTTCTCTCTCTCTCTTTTTCTTTCTCACTTTCTCTTTCTTCCTATGATGTCTCAATTTTATTCCCATGTCAGTGTGGATCATGAGCCTTCCATTTCTATTTCCTTTGTAGCTAGGATGACAAGTACACAATGCCTCACCCAGCTGTTTATTAGACAGAATCTAACATACATTTCACTAGGGCTCTCCTCAAACTACAGTCCCCAGGTTCTCTACCTCATGTGTAACTAGGATTACAGGAGTGAACGACTGCACCCAGTTTTCCTCTCACTTCCTACAGTCTGTGGATATGATAATTCAAGGTTTGCTGTCCAGCATTTCTTCTGATAGGGCACCTATAAATTTCAAAATCACTGTACAAAATTTAAAAGGTAAGTGTGTAAGATCAGTTCTAAGGTATAAGTGATGTCTCTTTTGTGAACCAGGAAAGGTTTCAATCCTATGTCTCAGAGATGGATGTTCAGCTGTTCTTGGGTTGTTGTCACATATTTAAGCCTGGCTTCTAAGCACTAGACTGCCAACATTCCTTGGTGCAACTGAAATGGGAGAAAAGTTATTATTAATAATGGATTGAGAACCAACAATCACGTTTTCAGGAAAGCAACTGACACGAAAGCCAGGCCCAGAGAGACCTCACTCCCTCTCATCTCTGGTGCTACGATTAGTTTATAGACATATAAGTGAATACATTGTGTGGTATGCAAATGTTTAAATGTACTAACTGAAATACAGCAGTTTCAAGGGAGAACTCAAATAGCATAAGTCAAAGCTCAACAAAATAAACACCAGAAAATGGGTACTTGAGGGGTTACGGGGGGGATGGGGAGAGTGGTCAAAGGAAGAGGTGCAGACAAAGGAAGAGAAGGGGGAAAATGAAGTCAAAAATTTAATGTATGTCCTACAAAATTACGAAAAGTAAGAGAAAGGGTGGTTTGGGAGAGAAGGGTGAGAATGTTGAAAGGTGTGGCATAAATTAAACCACATTGCATTCATAACCTGCTTTGTTCAATGGCAACTTCATTGCACAATTAATTATCAATAATAATGATGATGGCTAATGTGTTTATCAGGAAATACAAAAACACTTCATTTTTTGAAGTATCTATAGGCTCTTAGTGTCTATAGGCACTAAGTTCTTCCTTTGCCTTTTTCTTTGCCTCTGTAAGAAATAAGTACATCATGATGATCAAAAAAAAAAAAAACACTGTCAAATAACTAATAATGCTTTCCTCTGCTACATCTGACAGTCTCTAGGGGAGAGGTGGAAAAATTCTTTGAGCAGAGTTGCCTGAGGTTTCCCTAGCTGGCCCTGTCTATACTGGCCACCTGTTCCTGGTTTAGAGAAACCCTGCTTTTCCCCCACCAACCTTCTGTTCCTTGTCTCAGACTAACGATGATATATGGGGTGCTGTGTTCCTCCTAATTATGAAAATTGCTTTCCATTGGTTCCAAGATTTTTATTTGATATCTTCTCAGAATCTTGGCTAGCCTCTGTGCTTTGGGGCCTTTAAGTAAAATTAGATCTTAGAGCCCCCATATGGGATCTGACATACAGCTTTTAAGAGCTGTTTAACTCTTATTCTAAAAAGGAAAATGGAGAGTTCAAAGAACAGCTATCTTATTTCTACTATGCAGCACACTCCAAACTTGGTCTTTCAAACTGAGAAGTTTTCAGACCCTGAAACCAAACATCAGTATTGATGACCATATCCTTCCCTATTCTGCTCTTTCACTGTGACTCCTTGCCTGTGTTTGTGGAAGGCCATTTACAACCCATGTGGAAAACCTGAGTGTTCTGCCAGATTAGTTACCATCACAGCTCCCTTCTTAACGTCTTTTAATACAATCCATTCCATTCCATCTATATCACTTTATTGTATTTTGTACTCCTAAATTAAACCTGGGACCTTACACATTCTAGGTATGTGCTCCATCAAAGCTGTAACCCCACAATCTCCCATACTCCCACAATTTCTTTTTGTTAAAATTTTATTTTATTTGTGAACATACTGTACAGAGGGGTTACAATTACATGGGCAGGATAATGCGTACATTTTTTAGCAAGCATTGCAGCCTCCTCCTTTGTTTACCCTTCATATCCCTTCCCAGCC